>NW_006921661.1:9165727-9199586 GCF_000298275.1 Orycteropus afer afer
ATATATCTGTTCTTGTTATGGCTCTCACTTCTTTAGGAATACCTCATTTTTTAAAACAAAGTACCACCCTTTATTGTGATAAGTTATGAAATGTGTTTACTAAGCACATACTAGAACTGGGTAAGGCATTTAGCAAAGAAGGAGAGAAGGTTTGAAAAGGAAGTTGGCAAAAAAAAAAGCAAAGGACGAATAATTCTTTGACTTTACCCAGAGATTCCTAAACACATTTATCAAGCAAAGGTGATGGGGTTTCCTTGGAATAACTCCAAGTCTCAGTGTGATCCTAACCATTATTACAACAGAGAGACAGATGTAGAATAATGATGCTATAGATTAATTTTTACGGGCAAAATAGACTTCTCAAGCACATATACAGTTGTTCATGACAAATTAATTTTTTCAGCCACATCAGTTTTGATGCACTTGAAAGAAAATATACTTTAGAAGTACCTGACCTTGGTCTGTATCTCAGTACTTCTTGTTATGCTGTCTAGAGTGGTTCTCTGAATCTCTCTGAGCCTCAGTTACTTCATCTATAAAGTTAGGATAATACTTAATAAAGTAATGATACCTGATATTCATAATGATGCCTCTGAGAGAGTGAAAGGCCTATCAAGTCTGAATTGTCAGAGAAAAAACATCCACCAATTTTTATAGCGGGTCCAACTCGACAGCACATAACAACAAGAACAACAATTTTTATAGTGTTAACTTTATCTAGAATTGTAATTATATCACTTTACTCCATTAATAAAAATACCAAACCAGAACCAAACTCACTGCCATTGAGTCGATACCAACTCATAATGACCCCTTTTGGGTTTCCAAGGTGGTAAATCTTTACAAAAATAGATTGCCCAGTCTTCCTTCTGTGGAGTGGCTGGTGGGTTTGAACCGCCAGCTTTCTGGTTAGCAGTCAAATGCTTTAGGCACTATTAATAAGAATATCAAATGAGTAAAACACTGCGTTATCAGACCACAGAGCAATAGCGTATGTACTTGTGTTTATACTTGTATATACAAAAATAGTATTACCTATAAGCCAATATAAATGCATTTACAGTTATAAAGAAGATGTTCATTCTGTTTGCAAGTATTAACCAGTAAGCAAAAGGTTAGCCAGCTGTTCTTTTTTCTTTGCCTAATACATTTCTGTACCTCTTTGAATTTAGGAGCATGTATCCTGTGTGGAAATCTTTTCTTGAGGGAACAATGCAGGTAGCCCAGTCTCGGATCAATATATGTGAAAACTATAAAAACTTCATTTCTGACCCTGCAAGAACAGTGAGAAGCTTAAAAGAACAGCAACTAAAGAGGGTATTGTTTCAATTTCTGTCCTTTTCTTGTATGTGTTTTAATATATCACTGCTATATTTACAGTCTACAGGATTATGTAAATTTTTTTAAAAAACTTTGAGCTTTCTCATAATAGTCACAAATGTTTCTGGTTGACATTTACTAGGATTTCCTGATTTCAGCATGTTCCCTCTAGCTACTGTATTTTATTAAATGCTAAAGGTGAGTGTAATTTTAATCTATGGGTCTTCTGAATATTCACTAAACAATTAGAAATATCACCTGTCAACTTTACACAAGTAAATAGATCTAGTTAGTTTCACAATATGGTATGGTTTAATATTTATTAAAGTAGTTACGATGTTATTAATCCCACTAAATCTTGAAGAAAAGTTTACATTAATATGTCTTCGTTTCATCTTGACTTTTTTTTGCATAAAAATTAAAGGAAATTGCCATCTTTTATAATGTTAACTTTATCTAGAATTATATCACTTTACAATTTTGACCAAATGTAGTACTTTAAAAAAGATGTCAGTGTGCTGAAACTTAATTATGTAGGTTACAAATGAGTAACAGTTTTCAAATAGATGTATTTTCTTACTATACAGAAAACCAAAATTCATAGAAAAAATTTTACTTAATGTGAGTCTGTGAAAAAGCTTGCTGTTGAAAGTAGATTATTGACTTGTGTCCTTTTTTGGAAATAGGGTTACAAAAATAGCGATTATCATAATGTTTAATTAGTAGTTTTCTCATGAAGTGTTAATACTTTAGAAAACATTAATATAATTACTTAAGGACATAAATAGTATTTCAATAGCCATCCAGTATTTTGATTCATATTGTCATTTGGGTTTTCAGAATTTGTTTTGCAAAAGCAGAAACTTAAAAATAAATATGTATATTTTTTTGCTTGTTCGCTAAAGCTGATTTCAGTAGCATGAAATCAGTATGTATATCAAAATATGTGTGTATAAAATTTTAATGGCACACTCACCTAATGTCAGTTGGTTTTAACACATTTGTATAAGGATGCATATATTTTATCTTTGCCAGAAATGATCTCTTTATTGAGATCATGATATGATCATGATCATATCATGATAGATATGTGACTATTGATGATTTTCTAATTGATAACATAATTTGTTGTTATTATTTTGTATTGTTTCCTAGCCATAATGTAAAATTATACACTGATAATATATGTCTGTTTAGTGCTAATTACTCTTGGGAAAGAGCTAAGCATATATCATACCAACACTTTTCTTAACATAAGTATTATTGTATATAACTTTTATCCACCTCAGAAAAAAATGGATTCCTACAACAAAACTTTATTTTAAATTTGGAAAAGGAAGCAAAGTAATCTTTTCCTTTGCAAATTCAGTTTGATGACTTTTATTTAATAAATGTTTTTGGTATTTTGCTTTTGCAAAGCATGTTCTTTTGAAGAGGAACCCAGATTACTCTGACTTGAAACAGTGCAATTTGGTGATGGAGAACTGTTGATTGTGCATTTATTGAATGCTGAGAAGGGAAGGATCACAGAAGATATTTTCGTTGTGTACATAGGAGATTTCTAATGCTGTTTGATAAACACTATCCTAGAAATATGTGTTAAAAAAAAAAAAGCCAGAGTTTTTGGTGAGAGTTTTGTGAAGTCCTTTCAAAGATTGGATTTATCACAAAGTATATCTGGTATTGTTGTACATGTAGAAAGTAATTTGGTTACTTAACAGCCCTTTTATAGATAAAGATGAATTACATAATCTCCATAAAATTTTTAGTCACCCAGAAATAAGAAGAGATAGACGTCTTGTTCTTCAGGGGATAAGGATATAAAGAGTGGGTGGCTGTGTGTGTGTGTGTGTGTGTGTGTGTGTGTGTCTGCATCCATGTGTGCACATGCACAGGTAACTATGATAATCACTTTGCGTGAATATTCAAAGACTCTATCCAAGTGGTTTGCAATCCCCAGGGAAACCCATGGCAGACTGTGACTACTTTCCTCTCAAAATATTCAGATTAGCAGAACGTTTTGGTGCATATATATCACCATAGGACTCTTGGGCTTTTCTTCAGCAAAAATATTTATTACATTTCCTGAGGCCATTGTTTGGATGAACACATCATTGTTTGCATGGACATTTTGGTTATAAATACCTTATACCTGACTCCTCTTTTAAATATCCTATCCCATTTTCCCATTAAACACACTTGTATTTTTCAGGTCATGGCCCAGGTTTGTTCTTAATATCTAATTTTAGCCAAGAAACACTCTCTCAGGTCTTCATATGTACAAACATGGCATTATTGGGATGTTTAGCACTTTTTGAAACATCCCAGCTTGTCATATCATTAACAAGAGCTTTTTGTATGATAAAAACTACAGATTTAAGGGGAAAAGAAAGATTTTTCTGCTAGATAAAAGCTTACTATTTTAGTATATCTGCACAATGAAATATTATTCAGCCATAATAAGGAATGAAATATTAATATATGTTACAATATGGATAAACCCTGAAAACATTATACTAAGTGAAAGAAGTCAGACACATAACACCACATATTGTACTATTCCATTAATTTGAAATGTCTTGAAGAGGTAAATCCATACACACTGAACGTAGATTAATAATTGTCACAGGCTGGGGCAAGGGAGAAGTGGAGAGTAACTGCTAATGGATAGGGGATTTCTTTTGGGGATGATGAAAGTGTTCAGGAATTAAATAGTTGTGATGGTTGTACAACTTTTTTAATATACTAAAAAAAGTGCTGAATTATACACTTTAAAAACAGAATTTTATGGTTTATTAATTATATGTCAAATTAAAAAAAAAAACTTACTGTTTTAAGATGAAAGATCTCTATGAGACCTTAAAAACATGGTCATCACAAAACTAGAGTATGCACTGTAATGGGTTACATAATAAATGCTGTAATTACTTCCTAGGTGAGTGACTTTAGGTAAGTTATTTACCCTCTTTTGAGTTTGTTTCCTCATCTTGAATGGTACTGCTATTAATAATATCTTTTTCACAGATTTGTTTTGAGCATTAAACATGATAATTTCTGAAAGCATTAAACAGAAGTGCCTGTGCAATGCTCACAGGGAGTTTTTTTTTCTTTTTTTCTTTCTTTCTTTTTATTTTGATTTTGGGGAAAGGTTTACAGAGCAAATGCATTTTCCATACAGCAGTACATACACATGCTGTTTCATGATGTAACAGCTGTCCTCCAACTTCCTCCTCCCTGTAGTTACCTCTGCCCTGTGCCCTGCTTTCTTACTCATTCTTTCTCCCCACCCTCCTGCCAAGCTATCTCCCTGTGCCCTATGCAAACACTGCTCTTCTGTTCTTCCAAAATGGATTGCTCTAAGGAGTGTATCTCTCTGATGTAAATGTCCACCCTATATGACAGGGAATATTTTTAGGTGTCGCTTAACATTCACATTCACATGACTATCATGGGCCATGTTTGGCATGAAGTTTGCTTGTTGTTGTTGTTATGTGCCGTTGAGTCAAACCTGACTCATAGCGACCCCTCCTTGGGTTTCTGAGGCAGTTATCACTACGGAAGTAGGGTTGCCCAACCTTCCTTCCGAGGAGTGGCTGGTGGGTTTTAACCGCCAGCCGTCTGGTTAGCAGGCAAGTGTTTTAGCCACTATGCTACCAGAGCTCCCAAAGTTTGCTTAGAAAGACATATGACAGTTTGCCGGCAGGCAGCATCTGTCATTAATGAAATTAGTGTATGTGCAAATCTCTCCAATGTATGTACCAGGCCATGTAGCCATCCAGGAGTTATTCTCTTTGGTTCTGTATGTCACAGATAGGGGCAAGGGAATGAGATTCACATGTGCAGTCTCAGACCTTAAAAAGAGACTAAAACTTATTACACCTCCTTATACAGAGTTTCCAGCATTCTTACAAGAGACATGCCCAGATAAAAGAATCACTACACTCTGGACAGGCTGAATGATTAGATATGTCTGTGCAGGGGGGAGGGTGCCCATGACTATGTGTAGAGTTGGCAGACAATGTTTCTACAAGTGTATTTGTATGTTCTATAAGAATTTCCAGGTATATAGTAGAGCTGACAAGGGACAAGTTTGTAGTTACTTCTTAGCCATAGCCAGCTACCCAGAGGGAGCAAGTAGTTGGACCTGTGGCCTTGAGACCATGGTTGCAGGGAACATCAAGCTCTATTGGCATAATATACTACACAAAAACATTGTTCCACATCCTACTTTGGTGAGTAGCGACTGGGATCTTAAAAGCTTGCACGCAGCCATCTAGATGCAATGATGGGTCTCTCCTTGTCCAGAACAAAAGGAATGAAGAAAACCAAAGACACATGGAAATAATTAGTCCAAGGAACTGGTACGTCATGCAGTCCTCAGCATGAGATTTATGAGACAAGAAGAACTAGATTATGCCCAGCTACCACTGTCAATCACTGGGTGAGGGAGGGGGCATCTATGTAGGAGATCCTAGATAGAGTGGGAGAACAATGTGGAACAAAACTCAAAATCATGAGGAAAAAAAAGTGGGGGGGACCAGGTTTGCTGGTCTGATAGAGCCTGGTGGAATCCCTGAGACTATGGCTCCATATGAGCTGAACATTTACATTAGGTAGATACACTCCTTGGAATGATCAATCATGGGAGAATAGCAGGGCAGTGTTTGCACCGGGAGACAGCTTGAGGGGCTGGAGTGCATGGGAGGGAAGGACACAGGGAGGAGGTAACTATGGGGAGGAAAAAGAGGGGTGTTGTTGCATTGTGGGAGATTACAGTCAATGTCATGAGGCAAAGTTTATGTGAACTTCTGTATGGAAGATGAATTTGCTCTGTAAACTGTCACCCAAATCACAATAATAAAATATATTTAAAAAAAAAAAGAAAAGAAAGACTCACCACACTCACAGAAATCCAAAGCCATGGCTTTTTATAGTTCATTTGTAGTTTCTCCCGATCCTAATGTAATTTACTGATCAAGATTCATAAGCAATGTTTGCCTAGTAGGACAGCTGACATTGTGTCTTTATCAGGTTCCCATTGGAGCATAGAGCTAGAGAGTTAAGCTTTCATGCAGAGGGAAAAGAGGTTTGTTTGTTTGTTTTTCAAATAAACATGTTATTTACAGCCTGATACTTACTAGGTTCTCAATAAATATAAATAGTTACTCTGCTTTTACCTGCCCAGAGGGGACCTTTCGAGATTTTGCACAGTCTGTAACCCCTTCCTTAACACCTAATAATTAAAAAAAGAAAACCAAACTCACTGTCATCGAGTTGATTCTGACTCATAGTGACCCTGATTGTGTTTTCAAGGCAATAAATCTTTATAGAAGTAGATTGCCCCATCTTCCTTCCACAGAGCTGCTGTTGGGGTCTGAACTGCAAACCTTCTGGTTAGTAGCCAAATGCCTTAGGCAGTATGCCACCAGAGTTCCTTTCATTCCTGTATAAGCATTATAATTTTAAAAAATGGTTGAAGCAGTATATCAACAGGGAACTACTAGAAATTCAAGCTGGTTTCAGAAGAGGACACAGAATGGGGGTATCACTGATGATGTCAGATGGGTCTTGGCTGACAGCAAAGAATACTAGGAAGATGTTTACCTGTGTTTTATTGACTATGCAAAGACATTCGACTGTGTAGACCATAACAAATTATGGATAACATTATGAAGGATAGGAATTCCAGAACACTTAATTGTGCTCATGAGGAACCTATACCAAGACACATTCATTTGAACAGAACAAGGGGATACTGTGTGGTTTAAAATCAGGAAAGGTGTGTGTCAGGGTTGTATCCTTTTACCGTACCTACGCAGTCTATACATTGAGCAAATAATCTGAGAAGCTGAACTATATAAAAAAGAATGCAGTATCAGGGTTGGAGGAAGAATCATTAACAACTTGTGGTATGCAGATAATACAACCTTGCTTGCTGAAAGTACAGAAGACTTGAAGCACTTACTGATGAAGATCAAAGACTACATAGCATGTATTACACCTCAACATAAAGAAAACAAAGTTCCTCACACTGGACCAATAAACAACATCATGATAAATGAAGAAAGGATTGAAGTTGTCAAGTATTTAATTTTACTTGGATCTATAATCAATGTCCATGGAAGCGGCAGTCAAGGAATCAAACAATTTGCATTGGGCGAATCTACTACAAAAAATCTTTAAAGTCTTAAGAAGCAAATATGTCACTGTGAGGAATAAGGTGTGCCTGACCCAAACCTTGGTATAGTCAGTTGCCTCATAGGCATGCAGACAGTGAATAAGAAAGACCGAAGAACTGATGCATTTGAATTATGGTATTGGTGAAGAATACTGAAAATACCATGTACTGCCAGAAAAATGAACAAATCTGTCCTGGAGGAAGTGCAGCTGGAATGCTCCTCGGAAGCAGAAATGTTAGACTTTGTCTCACCTACTTTGGTCATGTTATCAGAAGAGATAATTCCCTGGAGAATGATATCGTGCTTGGTAAAGTAAAGGGCCAGTGAAAAGGGGGAAGACCCTCAACAAGTTGGATTGACACAGTGGCTGCAGTGATGGGCTCAAGCACAGTAATAATTGTGAGGAAGGCACAGGACCAGTAGTGTTTTTTTTCTGTTGTACATAGGGTCATCATGAGTCAGCACCTAACAACAATATATAGGCTAAGTTTGTATCCTTGGTCTTCCTTTGGCCTTTCTATACTTTATATTGTTCAGTCTTACACACCATAGTTCCTCACCAGTGACTCCTGCTCTGCTGGGCTTTTGTCAGTCCACAGGAAACACTGTAAGTGCCATTCCGGGCACAGCAGGTCTTCACTGGTGACTGCCCTGAGCTGGCCTCACATTGTGAAACTTCTCGGTTATCTGTCTCAACTGTGGAAATGACTTCCGTTTGGACACCCTGAGTGATCCTAAAGCAGTTTTACTTTCACACGAATGTATTATAAGAGTTCATTAAATCATTCTTTGAGTTATTATGTACATCTCTTCTCCTAGAATGTATATGGGCAGTCCCTGGATTACAAATGAGTTCTGTTCCTAAGTCTGTCTTTAGGTCAGATTTGTAAGTAGGAAGAGTTGGGTAAGATTTGTCTCTGATGGTAGTTTGTCTTAGTATGTAATGTACCTTTCTACGCATAAAAAACGTTAAAGAAATACTTCCAGATATGCTAAAACATCTTTAACATAATAATACAGTAGTAATAATGTTCTGGTGCACATCACAAAGTAGCTTCAGTTTGTTATTATTAACCGTTTTATGTACCTTGAATTTTTAATAGGCTGTAAGGAGATTGGTTCGTAACTATGGATTGTATATGCGTAACCTGGGACTGCTTGTACATCCTTTGTCTATATCCAAGGAGTAAGCCTGGGGTAATTTTGAGTGATAGTTATTATGTTATACCCAGCTTTCCCATTTCCATCACCTTTGTCTTAAGTCAAATTTCTCACATTTCACTCCATTCCTAGGGATAGATTCTTCAATACCTATTTTACATAATCAGTATCCCAAACATATAAACAAACTTTACTAAGCTGGTAAAGAAATGAAGAATTGCTGTATTCTTTGGCCTTTATTGCCATGATCTCTCCAACAATAAGAACATTTTCATAGTTGCTCTTTTTATGCTTTACCTTAATGTCAGTCATCACCAACACTCGGATTCTATCTCAAAGCAGGATTGTTAGGCACACTGTGACACTATTCAATACAGCACTTGAGATGGAATTACCAGCTGTTCACTGGATTTTAATTTGCAATTTGAAGAAGTCTAAAAGTACTGATTCTTCTCTTGGGTTTCCAGTGTGAGAGTATAGTCTGTATTCCTTAGGATAAATTCATTTTCTGTAAGCCTGAAAACTAAAATATTAATAATTGGACTTTGTATTTTACAGTGTATGGACCAGTTGACAAAGATCCAAACTGAATTACAAGAGACAGTAAAAGATTTAGCTAAAGGCAAAAAGAAGTACTTTGAGACTGAACAGATGGCTCATGCAGTACGAGAGAAAGCTGACATCGAGGCCAAGTATGTGTTTCAACATTTGTAAAATAAAAAAATTATGGAAATAAATTTATATTTGCTAATACTTTGTTCTCTGATTATACAGGGCATCAGTTCATTCCTAGGTTATGTTGGGGTTTTTTTGTCTAGAAATTTTATTTACTTTAGATCACTTTTTTTTTATTCAATATTGACAGATTTTCTAAATAAGCTTAGCAAAATGGGAGTATTTGATTATTTCAGTTTTTCACATTTAACTGAAGTCTAAAGGGAAAGAAAAGGTAAATGAATATTATTTACAGAGTTGAAAGCTTAGCAAAAGTCTAGTTAAAGTTGCTGTGGTGTCTGAATATCAGCAGTTTCCTCATGCGAGATTCTAAATCAATGTCGTTGGAAGTGACTATGATCTTGAGGATGCCATTGATCATGGACACATTAAGTGAGTAAGAACACTGACGTCAGTATAGAAAACCTGTCCTAGGTGAATGTTTTCTCTCATATATAAAATTCTAGTATGTGTGATTTTTATGCATTATTTTGAATGAAAATGAATTTAATTCATAGTTAACATTGCAAAAATACACTGTTTCTAAACATAAATAAATAACCCCACTGCCGTTGAGTCGAATCTGACTCATAGCGACCCCTCCATGGGTTTCCAAGGCAGTTTCACTGCAGAAGTAGATTGTCCAACCTTCTTTCTGAGGAGTGGCTGATGGGTTTAAACCACCAGCCTTCTGGATAGCAGTCAAATGCCTTAGGCACTATGCCACCAGAGCTCCCATAAATAAGTATAAATCAAATATTAATTTTAGAATACTTGTTTTTAGATGAAATGGTATGAGAACATGGTAGACCCTATTAACTTCACATTTGAAGGATCATAATCTTATTTTAAGAGTTTGTTTTACATTCAACGTTACGTGTACATTTAGTTTCACTCCCCATTTACCATGCCCAACCCTATCCCAGTCTCCTCCCCTCCCTGCCTAGATCATAATCTTTTAATACATAAATCATTCTTTTTTGAAGAGTACCTCCTGTAAAGAGTTTGTTGATTTTCTCTGCTCTGTTGTTGTTGTTAAGTGCCGTCGAGTCGTTTCTGACTCATAGCGACCCCATGCACAGCAGAACGAAACACTGCCCAATCCCGCGCCATCCCCACAATCCCTGCTATACTTGAGTCCATCATCGCAGCCACCATATCAATCCATCTCCTTGAATGCCTCCCCCTCTTTCATCGACTCTCCACCCTACCAAGCATGACATCCTTCTCCAGGGAATGGTCCCTTCTTACAACATGACCAAAATAGGTGAGACGAAGTCTGGCCATTCTTGCTGCTCTAGTTGTTGTTAAGTACTCTAACAGATCCTCATTTTTCAGGATCTTTGCTTTGATTTGAACAATTTTCCAGCATTTTTTCATTAACTTCATGAAATCTGTATCTCTTCCAAGATCCATGATTGCTCTTTGCCATTGTGGGTTTTTATATATATATATATATATATATATATATATATATATATTATGTTTTAGGTGAAAGTTTACACAGCAAATTAGGTTTCCGTTTAACCATCTTTATATAAATTGTTCCATCCCATTGGTTACAGTTGTTGGCATTCTCATTTCCATTCTGTTTATTCTGTTTCCATTGATCTAGCTTCCCTTCCCCTCCTTGCCTCCTCATCTTTGCTTTTGGGTACATGTTGACTGTTTGGTCTCATACAGTTGATTGTTTAAGGGAGCACATTTCTCATTGGTTATATTGTTTATTTTATAAGCCAGTCTATTATTTGGCTGAAAGATGACCAGAAATGGCTTCAGTTCCAAGTCCAAGGACTGTCTTAGGGCAGTACTATCAGGGTTCCTCTAGTCTTTATTGGTGCAGTAGAATTAGTTTTTTGTTTGTTTGTTTTAAGCAATTTTGTATGTGTCTCAACTGTATGAATTACATTTTCAGTATATGTAAATTACAAAACCTTTATTTTAAGAATAATTAGGAAAAAAGGGAACTGGCAGTTGGTAACAGAAAGAATTAAAGCAACCTAGAGAGTAGAGATTTTTGCATTGACTGCTTGAGGAATGATAAAAAAAAAAAAAAAAGATGATGAGAAAAATTGAACCTACTTCATAGAACCAATATGCGAAGGAATCTTTGAGAAAGAAAGCTGAGATTCGTGTTAAGTGAGTTCACTGATACACAATCTAGGAGTCTGCACTTCTAGTCATGAAATTAGAAAGGCTCTGAGCACTTGTACAAATAGACTGGCAAAGAGGGGAGGAGTGTCTTTCTAATATATTTTTATATGCAAGAAATTTAAGCAACTTGATAAGCATCTTATGAAAACTAAAAGGCTCCCGAAAAGTTTATTCAGTACCTGTTGTTGTTGTTGTTGTTTTGCCGTCGAGTTGGCCCCGACTCATAGCGACCCCTCCTTGGGTTTCCGAGGCAGTATCACTACGGAAGTAGGATTGCCCAACCTTCCTTCCGAGAAGTGGCTGGTGGGTTTGAACCGCCAGCCATCTGGTTAGCAGGCAAGTGTCTTAGCCACTATGCTACCAGAGCTCCCATTCAGTACCTAGGGATGGTAAATGAATACATAGAAAATACTTAGTGTTACTGGAAATCATATTTAATATTTTTCTAATTTAGTTTTATCTTTATAGTTTCATGTTTATAAGCATACAAATACAAACCTGTACTTCCATAGAGTGAATGAACCTATCTTTCCAATAAGATCTAAAGTTTCTAGATTAAGAGATCTCCATTAGGAATATCCTTTTATGATCGTTTTTAGGGACTTGTTTTTGAAACCTCAGGGATTCTAGAGTAGGGAAGATTTGTGGAGTATATACAAATGCCTAATTTAACTAGGTCCCACAGGGTGAAATGGAGATATTAGCAGGCTTTATCTGAAAAGTATGGGTTTGAAAGGGTCTAATTCACAGCTCTGGCAATGTGTGGTTAAAGAATTTGTCTGATAACCAGTTTGGTGGTTCAAACTTACCAGCTGCTCCATGGAAGAATGATAGGGTGGTTTGCTTCCATAAAGATTTGCAGTCTTAGAAACCCAGTTGGAATCAACTTGACGTCAGTGAGTCTGGGTTTTGTTTTTGTTTTTTTTTTTGGGGGGGGGGGGTTAATTCATACCTGAGCCTAGTAGCCAGTGGTTAAGCACTTAGCTGCTAACTACAAGGTTGGTGCTTCAAACCTACCAGCCACTCCATGGGACAAAGATGTGGCAGTCTGCTTCCTTAAAGATTTGTAGCCTTGGAAACATTCTGGGCAGTTTTACTTTGCCATGTATGGTAGCTGTGAGTTGGAATCGACAACAGTGGGTTTGGATTTTGCAATTCATAGCTGTTCATTCTAACCCTTATCTCAGAGAATTGCCTTCTAAAATGGCCCAAATTCACAGGGGCCACAGCAAGTTAGATATTTTAGGTCAATGTGTAATTTTACTGAAAAATTAATTTAACAATAACGTTAAAAATGCCTGTTATAAAATCTTCATTCACCTTTTTGGTTGTGGTTTTTTTTTGTTTTTTGTTTTTTTTTTTGAGTAATTAGGTACTGTGGGTACAGAGATAAATAAGGTAGCTTTGCGCCTTCAAGGGGTTTAAAGCCTAGGATTAGAGACAAATGCATTTTAAAATAACTTCAGAAGTTTATTCACATTCAAGAAGTGCTTCAAGTAAATCAGCTAGTAATTTACAGTTTATTTGCAGTAGTGGTGTGAAAACCCTGTTACAAAAAAACATAGAAAATAGATTAACTCTTTTAAAATGATAAGAAAAACTTTAATAAAAGAAGTGACATTTGGACAGAGTCTTGAAAAATGAATATGAGTTTTTTAAGTAGAGATGAGAAGATCAAGAAGGGGAAGAGAAAGTTATGATAGACGATGAGATCTATGCATTGGGAGAGACCATAAAAGAAAGGGCTATGGTTTGAAAGAGAGAATGAGTTCTATTTTGAATATGTAGATTCTGAAGGGTCTGGGGGACATTGGGGTCAATATCTTTGGTAAGGAGTCAAATATTTGGCTAAATTAAGAATTGGACCTGAAGATCCTGCTTTGTTGGCCATTTGTCTAGCAGATGATACTTACAGGGATGAAATCATATAATACTATAATGAAAAGAGAAATTAGAGTTTAGAATCATGAGAAGCATTAGCATTTGAGAGATAGATGGGGAAAGGAGACCCTAGTATAGTTCATTATTTGTTATGTCTTGTTTTTTCTAGATTGTCATCTTTAACTGTCTTATTCTATCACTAATACATACCTTAGTACTGCACAAGAAGTATATGAGGATTAACAAATGAAGTAGAACCAGAAACTTAAAATCTTATATTGAAAAATTCAAACACAACAGAAAATGACTACAGGAGGAGAAATGAAAATACCACATGGTTTTTCTTACCTGAGCAGACTTTCTCAAATCTTGACATTTGTGGTCTTTGTTTTTCTAGATCAAAATGAATAGAAACCCATGAAATACGAATATGACAGGGTAGAAAATAACAGGGATATCTTAGACCCAGTGCTTTTTAACAATAAGGAAGTAGTTGAGATATATAAGTATACATCCTTAAATGTTTTCTGTCCTGTTTGAAAGATGGGAAGCTGCTTTTCCTCTTCTCCTTATATTTGTTCAGCAGAGACTGGCCGCTCAGTCTTCCAATCCCAAATGATCTGCAGCTTTACTTCACATTATGGCATAGCTGCCGGCACATACATTGAATTCTCCCATGGCAATCACTGTGCCACTGGAGTCAAGACGAACGCTGCAGCTCCAAAAATCACTGATCACAGGAGTACTGGTTGTTTCTTAACATCTGCTTGCGGACTTTCTCCTTACTGTTATTTCTAGTTGTTTGGGTAAACCAACATTTTTTTTTTTTTTTTACCACTGAATGTTAAGTTATGGTTTCCTTCTAAAATTGAAAGGAATTGAGGGAAATAAGGACACTTGAGAGAAGATTAAATGGAGAGAACAAAATCATATTGGACAGAGAGTCCAAGGACTTTCTCACTATGTTCAGAATACCCTTAAGAGTGAAGGGGGTATACAGATAGGAGCCCAACCAAGGAAAACTTCTAATGGGGAAATAATGAAAGTAAGGACTGGCACAACAATTAAGTGCTTAGCTGCTAACCATAAGATTGGTATTCAGACCCATCCAGCAGCTCCACAGGAGAATGGTCTGTAGATCTGCTCCATCCTCCTATAGGGTCGCTATGAATAGCCATCAACTCTGTGGCACACAACAACAATAGCAGAGTCTGATCAATATCTATTCCAAGTGTAATTCTGATTGTATACTGGTATTGTTACAGCCTGTCACACATGACCGTGAAAACCTGCTGATCTTTCCCTCCATTGGTTAGTGGTCCATGGGCTTCTTTAACCTTCCTTGCAGGAACTAAAGTGTGTAATATTGGGAATAACCTATAGGTTATTTAGTTTATTAGGTTATTTATATTGACTTTTATTTATTAGGAAATACCAATGTATATTGAAATTTTCTTTGTCAGATTATGTATTTTTTATTCATAATATATTAATCCCAGTATTTCCTGCTTCACCATAATATTAAATTCTACTTATAATAAAAAATAATAGACTTGTTTTCTATTTATTAAATTTTCTTTTAGAATGTTTCCTTAGCAAAAAAAGGGGGAAAATTTTTTTAAATTTAGCAATTATAATATTTAGTAATTCTACTAGAACTTAATTGTATTAAACATACTTTTCTATTTTTATTGTAGATCTAAACTTAGTCTTTTTCAATCAAGAATCAGTTTACAGAAGGCAAGTGTAAAGGTAGGTGAGTTTTTGAAAACTGTATTTCACAATTGAGAGTTTCTTGACTATAGAATAAGGAATTGAGTCTTTTGCGCAGGCAGGGAGATTATTTCTACCTCCTTGCTTCTCAAGACTGCTGTCAGGATAGCTTTCTATACCTTACCTGCTTCTGTAGCCTGTTTTTAACTCTTAGTCCAAGAGACTAAGACTACTCTTAGTCCATAGCTTTAGAAAGCTGTATGAAATCCATTTCATTCAGATTTACACCCTGAGCAGATAATCTGGGCTCAGGGCAAATAAGTTTCTGTGGGAAACTCATACTGTGGCATACCAGGTAAGGAAGCTTAGTGACCTGGCTTTGGCTGCCAGGCTCCCAACTAGCATGCAGCTCCTCTGGAACATTAGAAGTATTGATTTTTTAAAATACTAAGTTTAATGCCATCTTTAAAAATACTTACTTAATATATGAACCTTTATTTTCCCATATGAGTAAGATGAACAAAATATTTTGAAATTCTCTGTAAAGCTGGAGGATCAGCGAAAAAGGGAAAGGCCCTCAACTGTGAGTACAACAGCAGGCTCAGATATAGCAAGGACTGCGAGGCTGGCGCAGAACTGGACATTGTTTCATTCTGTTGTACCACAGCGTCACTGTGAGTCAGAGGTGACTCTGCGGCACCTAACAACAACATAAAACTTTAGAAGTATGTTAAGTATAAATTTAAAAATTAGAAACACTCCTCCCACATGTAACAATTCTTTTCACAGTTTAATTCTACAAGAGTGTTCAATAATTTTTTTAAGCATGTTTTCCCCCTACATGGTTATATTTACTCTTGGTGGAAAGCCATTAATTGCTGGCTACGAGTTGTATCTTTACATGTTTTGCAATGCAGTATGAATTTTTACTGAATTTTTTTCTTTTACTATGTTTTAGTTAAAAGCCCGACGATCTGAGTGTAATTCCAAAGCTACCCACGCAAGGAATGATTATCTTCTTACATTAGCAGCAGCAAATGCACATCAGGATCGCTACTATCAAACAGATTTAGTTAACATTATGAAGGTAACAAGACTTAATATCTGTGTTAGTTTGTTTCATTAAAAATAATAATAACAATAATTTATGAATTGGGTGTTAGGTATATGGGATTGAGTCTGTAGAAATAGTACCAAGGTCATTGTGCGTTTCATTGGAATATACTTGATGTTGTTTGAGTGACTCCTGTTTCAAGTAATTAATTCTTAGTTTAAGGAATTGTTTTAAGTGAAATCACAGTAAATCCCATAAAATTTTGGACCTAGAGGTTTAAGGATTATATTATTACCTAGCCACAGCAGATATTTACAATATAGTGGTTATTGATACTGCTAATGACTCAGTATCAATAACCACTATATAGTATATATACTGTATATATCTGTCCTGAGACTCAAATCATTGGTTATAACAAAGCAATGAAGTTAGGCAGAATCTTGAAATACCTTATGAATCAACAAAAAAAGACTGATATTTTCAGCATAGTTATTTTTGTTTGGTTTTATTCCTGTGTTTTAGTTTCTTAGTACTGCTATAATAGAAATACCACAAGTAGGTGGCTTTAAAGAACAGAAGATTATTTTCTTACAGTTCAGGAGACTAGAACTCCAAATTCAGGGTGCTGGTTCTAGGGGAAGGCTTTCTCTGTCCACACTTGGGGAAAATCCTTATCTCTTCAATTTCTCTACCCCAGTTCTTTGGTGATCTCCATTTGGCATCAATCTTTCCCCATTTGTGCTTCCTTGCCTAATCTGTCCTTTTTATATCATAAAAGTGATGGGTTTAAAACACACCCTGTACTGATATGGTGTCATTAACATAACAAAGAGACACCTATTCCCAAATGAGATTACATCTACTAGTATAGGGGTTACGACTTACAACACATATTTTGGAGGGATACAACTTAATCTATAACATTTTATATTCTGTAAAGTAGATTAAATTTTCATATTATATCTCTTTAGTAACCAGGAGCTCTGGTGGTGTAGTGCCTAAGGCATTTGACTGCTAACCAGAAGGCTGGCAGTTCAAACCCCCAGCCGCTCCTCGGAAGGAAGGTTGGGCAATCTACTTCAGTAGTGATACTGCCTTGGAAACTCAAGGAGGGGTGCTATGAGTCAGGTCCAACTCCAGGGCAGTGGTTGTGTTATATTTGTTTAAGTAACTTGAATTCTTTTATTACCTGGAATACTGACCATCAGCCATGTCTGATAATAATTAGGTGGCTATTTTTGTATTAAAAGCTTCAGATTTTAAAATTTTCTTCATTTTATTCTTAATTGATAGGTGAAATTGTACAATAGAATTTGATGATTTTGAGGTACCTATTAACAGCAACTGATTTTTATAGGGCAAAAAAGAGGAAATGTCTAGTAGTTGTATAAAAAATAAAAAAGAAGCACTGCTATCAAGTCAATTCCAACTCGTAGCAACCCTCTAGGACAGAGTAGAACTACCTCATAGGGTTTCCAAGGCTGTAAATCTTTATGGAAGCAGATTGCCTTGTCAGTCTCTCATGGAGCAGCTGGTGGGTTTGAACTGCTGACCTTTTGATTAGTAACCAAATGCTTTAACCACTGTGCAACCAGAGCTCTTAGTAGTTATATAAAGATGTCTCTATTCTGGGTAGTACTCTGAAATGTAGATAGATTGGATTGTACTTCCTTGTGTACCTAACCTTGATCTCAGTCCTTCCCTATTTGTACTACTGTATATATATATGTATATATATATATATGTGTGTGTGTGTGTGTATATATATATATATATATATATATATATATATATGAGCTCTGGTAGCATAGTACTTAAGGCATTTGACTGCTAACCAGAAGGCTGGTGGTTCAAACTCACCAGCGATTCCTCGGATCCTCAGAAGGAAGGTTGGGCAATCTACATCCACAGTGATAATGCCTCGGAAACCCAAGGAGGGATTGCTATGAATCAGATCCGACTTGATGGCAGTAGGTTTGGTTTGGTGTATATATATCTATATCTATCTATCTATCTCTCTCTATATAGATATATCTCCTTAACTTTCACTAAGAGTCTATATAGAAATAAAGGCAAGAGGATAGAGAAAAAGAAAACCTTTTTACCTGTTGCCAGGTTCCCCTTTGTTGCTGGCAGAGAAACTGTGCTATAGATTGCATCTTATCCCCCTCTCTCTTCTCAAGAACCCCATACACTTGATCATTCTGTCTCTCATATTTTTAACTCATCCTTCCCAAATGTATTGCTCTTAATGACTATCAAACACAGTGCCTTAATTGAATTGTTTTCTTTAGGAATCAGGTGTTGAAAACAGGAATGCAATAGGAGTGAGCACTCTTTTCTATAGTAGAGATAAACTGGTCAGAAACTATAAGCTTTTTCCTCATAGAAGTTGTTGTTGTTGTTGTTATTTGCCGTCGAGTTGGCCCCGACTCATAGCGACCCCTCCTTGGGTTTCCGAGGCAGTATCACTACAGAAGTAGGATTGCCCAACCTTCCTTCCGAGGAGTGGCTGGTGGGTTTGAACCGCCAGCCTTCTGGTTAGCAGGCAAGTGCCTTAGGCACTATGCTACCAGAGCTCCTCCTCATAGAAGAGATAGGGTATTTTCTAAGACTTCCAGGGAAAAACAGTAGTGGTAGGAAGTAAAGTGGGAAATCATTCTGAACTAAGAAGTATCATGTTGCAAAATTTTTTTCTTTCTTTTTTGTTCACTATCTGAAGTCCCCCTTTCCTACCTACTCTTCTGTCATGACTAGTTAAGGAGACCAGGGATAGTTTTGACATCCCACATGAGAACTCTGCACACATTTTTCCATAAAATTTTGGACCTAGAGGTTTAAGTGTTTTAGTATATTACTAGATCTTACATAACGCTTCAGATTTACAAAGAACAGCTAGAGAGTTGGCCTCCAATTATAGCATGGTTTCTCTAGGTAAAAAAAAAAAAAGTAACATATATACACAAGTATGTGCCACTTAACATCCACAGTATGTTCTATGGAATAGATTTCGTGATTTGGGCATTGTGTGACCATGTCTCTGAGGCAGGGGGCTCCTGGTCACACTGGCCTAGGGGCTGCGGTGCAGCATACAGCACAATCAGCTCTCGCTGCTGACACCACAGATGAGTGCCTGGCCAGGTCTTACCCTTGGATAGTCAGGCAACCCCCACTGAAAACATCTCAAATGAATACTCTGTCAAGTCCTGCCTGGCTTTCACTGCCTTCTCTTCTAAGCCAGTTCAAGAGAGGTCAGCTCACCCATGAGAACCTGCCCAGGGAGGGGATAGTGTAGGCTAAAGGGGACGTGGGTGCCCGAGCCTAAGCTAGGACACTTGGAGCACATACTTTTCCATGGGCACCCTGTGGGTATGGGACCACACCAGACATAACATGAGGACTAGAACTGATGAATCAGTTGCAGAAGCCTAGGAGGACCAGGGCTGAGAGTTTAGGCCTGGACCTCCATTGCCACAAACTAGGTGGCTTCTAGGACGCAGGCTGCAGCCTGGCAGAAGTGAGGCTCCGGCCTGAAGACTAGTAGTGTGTGGTGGCTTGGCGCTCAGATACCTGGGTGCCCCAGCCCACAGACGTATATGCAGTTGGATATTACGCATTCCTGTACTGTTTGAGGAGCTCTGGTGGTGTGGTGCCTAAGGCATTTGACTGCTAACCAGAAGGCTGGCAGTTCAAACCCATCAGCCACTCCTCAGAAGGAAGACTGAGAAATCTACTTCCATAGAGATACTGCCTTGGAAACCCAAGGAGGGGTTGCTGAGTCAGAATAGACTCATTGGCAGTGAGTTTTGAGTACTGTTTGAAACAATCATTTTATTTTATTTTTATTAATTATGATTTGGGTGGAATTTTACAGAACAAATTGGTTTTTCATTCAACAATTCATACACATTTTGTCTTGTGATACTCATTACAACCGTCCCCCCTCCCCCAGTGTAGCAGCCCTCTTCCTCCTTCCTCTCTGTGTTTACCCATTTCCAGTTGTCCTTCTTTCCTGTCCTTTCCTGGCTTGTTAGCTTTATCCCTAGGCAAATGTTGCTCTTTTAATCTCATATGGTTGATTGTTCTAATTAATGTTTACCTCATTATTATTGTCCACCTTATAGGCCTCTCTGTCTCTGAAAGTGGAACCACAAGAGTGAGTTCAGTTCCAAGCTTGAAAGGCTTCTTAGGACCATAGTCTTAGTGGTTCTACCGACCTCACATTGATAAGCCTGGTCTTTTTTATGATTTTGAGTTTTGTTCCACATTTTTCCCACACTATCCAATATCTCCTCTTGTGATCCCTTTCAGAGCAGATAGTGATAGCAGGGTACCATCTAGTTCTTATGGGCTCAGGGTCATGAAGGCTGGGGCTCTCACATGATCCTTAGTCCTTTGGAGTAATTATTTCCTTGTGTCTTTGATTTTCTTCACTCTTTAAACAACCAGTTTATTTGACCTAATTTTTAAGTCTAATAGGCAGTGAGTTTTAATGCTTTAAAATGAATATTATATTAGCTTAAGCGACAGCAAAAATAAATTCCTTATGATTTTTAAATAGAGTCCATAGTTAAAAAGATCTCTTACTAAGAACCCTATAAAGCCAAAACCAGTCTGTTGAGTCGAATCTGACTCATAGTGACCCCTCCTTTGGTTTCCAAAGCACTATCTCTATAGAAGTTGATTGCCCAGTCTTCCTTCCAAGGAGTAGTTGGTGGATTTGAACCATCAGCCTTCTGGTTAGCAGTCAAATGCCTTAGGTTCTACACCACCAGAGCTTCCTAAGAATCCTGTGGTCAGAGACAAATACATGATTCTTCTTATTTAAAATATCTAAATTAGGCAAATGCTTAAAGACAGAAAGTAAATTAGTGATTACCAGGGGTTAGGGGGAAGAAGAGAGGAATAGTTATTTCGTAATGGGTATAGGGTTTCTATTTGGGGTGATGAAAAATTTTAGAAGTAAATGGAATGATAGTTGTACACATTGTGAATGTAATTAATGCAATTGAATTGTACACTTAAAAATGATTCGAATGAGGGGAAAAGAAAACAAAATATAACCCTATGGCCTTCAACGGGAGCTCTGGTAGTGTAGTGCCTAAGGCATTCGACTGCTAACCAGAAGTCTGGCAGCTCAAACCCACCAGCCACTCCTCAGAAGGAAGGTTGGGCAGTCTACTTCCATAGTGATATCGCCTTGGAAACCCAAGGAGGGGTCCCTATAAGTTGTATCTGACTCAACAGCAGGGCGTTGTTGTTTTTTTTAATGGCCTTCAACAAACTAGGGAAGGTACATTATTATTTGGAGGATCTGCCCTCCACCAAAAACAAGAGGCAGTTAATGAGCCTGGCCAACTGTCAAATTATTGTGTGTCCTTGAATTTAATTTAAAGTCTTTGTGCATGTATTTGGTCAGCATTGGGTAGATTATGCTTCAGGTTATTCATTTCTTGAAACACTGTATGGGGGAAAAAAAACTGCCATCAAGTCAATTCTGACTCAGCAATACCATTGGATTTCCAAGGCTATAAATCTTTAAGAAGTAGATTGCTTCATCTTCCTCCTGTTGAGCAGCTGGTGGGTTTGAACCACCGACCTTCTGGTTAGCAGCCAAACAATTAATCAAAATAGAATCAGGATTCTTTAATGATGAGAAAAATGTATTACGAGCTTTCATGTTGTATGTATTAACTAATTTTCTTCCTCATGCATAATTCTATAGTCTCATTATAGGAGAGCTCTCATTGATTATGATATTACCTACTTAATAAGTTTCTGTCATTGAATTGACAGTTACTTATAGATGTCTATCTTGTAATGTCCTTTTTTTTGTATTGTTAAGGTGAAAATGTCTTAGATAAAATCTTTTAAAAATAGTATAAGTAGTTTGGAAGCAGGGAAGTTGATGCATTGATTTAATCACACACATTTAATAATCATTTACAGCATGCTAGCTAATGAGTAGGCATTAGGAGGTGGCAAAGGTGAGTAGACACAGTCCTTATTCTCAAAGAACTAAGTCTAGTGGAAGAGAAAGATTTATAGAAATGATTACAAATTAGAATAATGAAACCACTTACTACAGAGGACTATGCACTGTGGGTAGTAATAATAATAGCTGTCTTTTTTTTTTTTTTTTTTAACTTAATTTTGCCCTAGCATTATTTTCCTTTCTCATTTTCTTCCTTATCCTTGTTAGATTTCAGAGTTCATTATTTAAATAATACTCTAGTCTATAATATTTGTGCTCTTGCAAATGATATGAAATGGAATTCCAACTCTGGATGAGCACAGGTAAGTCCTTCTCTGTACTTACATTGAAGTAGCCAAGAACTGCTAAAGAAAATCTTTAAACAGAGCGGATTCACAATCATAAATTAACGTTGGAACCAGTTGAGCCTTCATCACTTCTCAGTAATCCTGTTTTCCTGGTTAACTTTCCTACTGTTTTAAATAGTTATTTCAACCTTTTCCCTTCTCCTCAAACTTCAGACTTACCTCCCTCTGTTTCACGCTTGTCAAGTAGTCTTTCCTCCCAAGTTTATAGAATGAGTACAAGATATCCAAAGAGAACTATCTGGTGGTTCCATTATCTGCCTTCATTTGTATGCATGACTCCTCCAAGGAGTGTCAGTAACAGCTGTGCCTCCTAGCCAAAGATCATTTTTTCACTTTGGCTGTGGACCAACACAATTAATTACTCTGTTTTCCCCCTTATATTTCCTGGATATTCTATCCTTAGCTTAAAAAGATGACTTAACATTTGGGGTGAGATCTTAGTGATGACAGACCTCATTAGGTCTCTCTTTTGACTTACACTCTTACAGTCTAGATTCATTGCCCTCTGTGTCACTTGTGTTGCTGTTATCCTAGCTCTCCCTTAGACATGACAGCAACTGGTTCTTTTCTTTGTCATTATGCTCCTTTCTGGGAGATTTCTACATCTTTACATTTCAGTTCTTCTATTGGGTTTTTAATTTTTCATCATAGTTTTAATGTCCAGTTATTCTTTTTTGTTTCATGTATGTTACAAGGAAGTTATGACAAAGGTTAGATTCAGCCCTGGCAGTCCCTGACAGCAGATTGAGTGCCATTAGCTTTTTATATAATACTAACTCCTTGGACCTCTTTCTCCTTTGCTTGTTAAATGTGGATAATCATATTTTATTTTCTTTGGCTTCTCTGAGGAGCAAATGAGATGATGTGTTTTATAAATTTTAAAGCTTGGTATACATGTTATTATTTTCTTTTTAAATAATAGAAATTCTATTACTATTAAACTATTATAATGGTCTTGTTTTGGGGGAAAGTGTGGAGCAGGCCATGAACAATTGTGAGGAACAACTATTTAGGTACCTAGCATTTTTAGGTACTATAATATATGTGTGTGTATATATATATACACACATATATATGTGTGTGTGTGTAATATATGTATGATAGCAGGACTTAAAATCAAGGTCTCTTTAAAGTTAATGCTCCTGTATTTCATGCTGTGTTCTTTCCCACATACCATTTTAATCTTCTTGTTAGTGAAAATTAGTATGGTAAGCAGCAGCATAAATATCATAAATTCTAATAAAATTATACTTGAAAAATTTTAAATTTTCTCCTGTTCTTATTGTTTGAAGAATATTTTATATTCTTCATACCACTACTAATATGAAAACAGATACTAAATATATCACTATGTGTCTGTATATCATAAAGCAGGCTGTTTTTGTTTGTTTTTTGATGGTTGTTTTTTAGCTCCAAACTAGAACAAAACAGGAAAAAAAAATATTGCTAGACCCTAGAAATCAAATAACTGATTTCATCACATTTTTAAAAAGCAACTCAGCTGGCTTTTGGGAAATAAAGTAGTTTGTTCCATGAATGTTCCTTTTTTATAACATGTTCTTGTGTAGTATTTTCTCTTCATCCTTCGTATATGAACTTGTACTTTTTTTTTTTTTTAAAGAAGATTGTGAAATATTTTTTTGTGGTTTGGATAATGAAAAATGAAGTGTAATGCATCTCAATAGAAAAGGGAACAAATGCCAATCTAATAAAGGACTTGAAAAGCTTAAAATGCTAGAAACCCTATTTCTAGACAAATATTTGTTGTCTTCACTGCATGCAAAACTTATCTGGACTAACTCATAATTGGGCAAAGTAATAAAAGATAAACATTTTTCTATCTGACAAAAATCTAGAAAACAGGATAATTTGGCCTATATTTTTTAGACATTTGTTTTGGTCAAATGAAAAGAAAGACATTATTGTATCCAAGACCCTTTTTTTAAAAAAAATTTTGAAGACACTCTTGCCCTTGTGTAATTATCTGTATACACAGCTCTCTATATATACACCTCTCCCATCAGTGGTTGAAATTTTCTAAACTAGAGACAACTCTTTTTCTGCATTACTCACTTCAGTGAGCACCGTGCATTAGGTTTCTGGTAACACTGTTATTCTAACTTCTAAGACTCTAAAGCTACACTATCTAATATGGTACCCTGTAGATACACATGCCAAAGACATATCTGTCAGTTATTGTACTGTGATAGCTTGCGTATTGCTGTGATGCTGGAAACTATACCACTGATATTTCAAATACCAGCAGGGTCACCCATGGTAGACAGGTTTCAGTGGAGCTTTCAGACGAAGACACACTAAGAAGAAGGACTTGATGATATACTTCTGAAAAAACTGGCCAGTGAAAAGCTTATGAACAGCAATAAAACATTGTCTTGATATAGTGCCAGAAAATGAACACCTCATGTTGGAGGTCACTCAAAATATGACTGGAGAAGAGATGCCTCCTCAAAGTAGAGTTCACCTTAATGGCATGACTGGACTGAAGCTTTTGGGACCTTCCTTTGCTGATGTGGCACAACTCAAAATGAGAAGAAGTACCTGAAAATATCCATTAATAATCAGAACATGGAATGTATGAAGTATGAATCTAGGAAAATTAGAAGTTGTCAAAAATGAAATGGAACACATAAAGATCAAAATCCTAGACATAAGTAGCTGAAATGGACTGTAGTGGCTATTTTGAATCAGACAATCATAAAATCTACTATGCTGGAATAACAAATTGAAAAAGAACATTTCAAGATCTATCCTGAAGTATAGTGCTGTCAGTGATAGGGTAATATCCATATATGTACAAGGAAGACCAATTACTGCAACTGTTATTCAAATTTACACACCAACCACTAAAGCCAAAGATGAAGACATTGAAGATTTTTACCAGCTTCTGCAGTGTGAAATTGATCAGATATATAATCAGGGTGCATTGATAATTACTGGTGATTGGAATGGGGAAGTTGTTTCCTCAAAGAAGGATCAGTAATTGGAAAATATGGCCTTGGTGATATAAGTGACATTGGAGATCACATGATAGAATTTAGCAAGACTTCTCATTGCAAATAACTTTTATCACCACATAAACAGCAACTGTACACATGGATCTCACCAGATGGAAAACACAAGAATAAAACTGACTTCATTTTGGAAGGAGACACTAGAGAAGCTCAATGTTGTTGTTGTGTGATGTCTAGTCGTTCCAACTAATAGTGACCCCTCCTTGGATTTCTGAGGTGATATCTATGTGGAAGTAGATTGCCCAGTCTTCCTTCTGAGGAGTGGCTGGTGGGTTTGAACTGCCAGCCTTCTGCTTAGCAGTCTTGTGCCTTAGGCACTACGGCATCAGAGCTCCCAAAGGAAGTGTGCCACCCGGGAAATTAATTCGGGTCACAAGAATGGAAATCTTGCATGATACCACTACACCCGCGGTGCAAAGAAGCTCAATATTATCAGTCAAAACAAGGCCAGGGGCTGACTACACAGACAATCAATTGCTCTTACGTAATTCCAGTTGAAACCGAAGGCCAGGAAAGCCAAAATATGACCGTTAGTATATCCCATTTAAATGTAAAGACCATCTTAATGGATTTGACACACTGAGCACCAATGACCAAAGACCAGAGGACTTATGGGATGGCATCAAGGACCTTACACATGAAAAAAGCAAAAGGTCATTAGAAAGACAAGGAAGAAAGAAAAAAACAAAATGAGTATCAGAAGATACTCTGAAACTTGCTCTAGAATGTAGAGCAGCTAAAGTGAATGGAAGAAATGATGAAGTAAAAGGGTTGTACAGAAGATTTTAAAGGGTGGCTCAAGAAGACAAAGTATTTTGATAAAAGTTGCAAAGACATGGAGTTAGATAACCAAAGGGAAAGAATACTTTCAACATTTCTCAAGCTAAGAGAAATGAAGAAAAAATTTGAGCCTCGAGTTGCAATATTGAAGGATTCTATGGGCAAAATATTGAATGACACAGGAAGCATCAAAAGAAGATGCAAAGAATCCACAGAGACACTGTACCAAAAATTGACATTTAGCCATTTCAGATGATAGCATATGATCAAGAATCAGTGGTATTGAAGGCATTGGTGAAAAACAAAGCTTCCAGAATTGACAGAATACCAATTGAAATGTTTCCACAAACAGATACAGTGCTGAAAGTGCTTGCTTCTCTATGCCAAGAAATTTGGTCATGTTGTCAGAAGGGACCATTCCCTGGAGAAGGATATCATGCTTGGTAAAGTGGAGGGTCATCGAAGAAGGGGAAGACCTGCATTGGGGTGGATTGACACAGTGGCTGCAATGATGGGCTCAAGCATAGCAAGGACCCTTTGCTAATGGGAACCAGACAAGGATGCCCTTTATAACCACTTCTATTCAACATTGTATTGGAAGTCCTAGCCAGGGCAGTAAGTCAAGAAAGGGAAATCAAAGGCATCCAAATTGGTGAGGAAGAGGTAAAACTATCCCTGTTTACAGTTGTATGATCCTATAAATAGAAAACCTAAGAGATTCAGCCAACCAACTGGAAAAATTTATATTCATACCCTGTCTTAGGCTGTGTTCTCTGAAGAAGCAAAACAAGTGAAGCATATATAGAGAGAGACAGTAAGAGAAATTTATCTCAAGCAAATGGCTCACAAAGATGTAGAGCTGGCAAGTCCAAGTCTGTGGTCACATGTCACGCTGGGGGCTTTTTCTGACTCATGTCACTTCAGGAGCTGATGAACCCAAAATCAGCAGGCAGTGCAGCAGATTGCTGGCTGCAGAGGCTGATGAATCCAAGATCAGCAGGTAACATGGCAGGCCACTGGTTCAAGTCCAAGAACTGGAGGTCAGATGATGATAAGCCAGATGCAGGATCAAGATGGAGCAAAAAGCCAGAGAGCTTCACCATGACATCCATATATATTGGAATCAGGCCACACCCCTAAGTAAATTCACTTTGAAATGATTGGTTGCTCATACCAAATCTCCTCACGGAGGTGATTGCATTATATCAGATCTCATTACGAGAGATAACTATATCATAACTGCCAAACCATTGAGAATCATGGTCTAACCAAGTTGATAGACAGCCTTAACTATCACATGCCTATTCCAAAGGTAATCCAACAGAATGGGGAAACTACCAAATTAAATTGTTAATATCACACACAAGAAAAATTTTGCTGAAGGTAATTTGAAAATAATTGTAGCAGTACACCAGCAGGGAACTGACAGAAATTCAAGCCAGAATCAAAGAGGGAATGGAAAAGAGATATCATTGCTGATGTTAATTGGAGCTTGGCTGCAAGCATAGAATACCAGAAAGATGTTTACATGTGTTTAATTGAGTGTGCAAAGACCTTTACCTGTGTGGATCATACCAAATGATGGGTAACATTGCAAAGAATTGGCATTCCAGACTACTTAATTATGCTCATGCAAAACCTGTACATAGACCAAGAGATAGTTGATCGAACAGAACAAGGAGATACTGAGTGGTATAAAATTCAGGAAAGGAGTGCATCATGATCGTATCCTTTCACCGTACTTATTCAGTCTGTATGCTGAGGAAATCTGTGCGGTGGACTATATGAAGAAGAATGCGACATTAGGATTAGAGGAAGACTCATTAATAACCTGGTTGCTTCCTGAAAGTGAAGAGGAATTGAAGCACTTACTGGTGAAGATTTAGGGTTAGTCTTCTGTATGGATTATATCCCAACATAAAGAAAACAGAAATCCTCACATAAGCACCATAAGCAACATCACAATAAATGGAGGAAAGATTGAAGTTGTCAGGAATTTCATTTTACTTGGATCCACAATCTACATCCATGGAAGCAGCAGTCAGAAAATCAGATGCCTTATTGCACTGGACAAATCTGCAAAAGACCTCTTTGAAGTTTTATGAAGAAACTATGTCACATTGAAGACTGAGGTGCTCCTGACCCAAGCCATGGTGTTTTCAGTCACCTCATATGCATGTGAATACTGGACAATAAATAGGGAAGACTAAGGAAGAGTTGATAGCTTTGAATTGTGGTGCTGGTGAAGAATACTGAAAATACCATGGACTGCCAAAAGAACAAACAAGTCACGTAGACCGGTGGAATAGAATTGAGAATCCAGAAATAGATCCATTGGCCTATGGTCAGATGATTTTTGACAAAGGGCCAAAATCCATTAAATGGGGGAATAGATTGTCTCTTTAACCAATGGTGCTGGCAAAACTGTTATCCATTTGCAGAAAAATGAAAGAAGATCCATACCTCACACCATACACAAAAACTAATTCCAGATGGATCGAAGACTTAAATATGAAACTTAAAACCACAAAGTTCCTCAAGGAAAATATAAGGGCAAACTTCAGGGCCCTAATTTATGGCATAAATAGACTATCAAGCATATATGAAAATATATAAACAGCAGAAGATAAAGTAGGTAAGATAAAGTAGGTAATTGGGACCTTCTAAAATTTAAAGTTTTATGTGCTTCAAAAGAATTTTCCAAAGGAGTAAAAAAAAAACCAACCTACAAGTTGGGGAAAAAAAATACTCGGCAATGACATATCTGACATATCTGACAAGGGACTTACCTCTAAAACTTATAGAAAACTCCAACACCTCCACAACAAAAAGATAAAACAATTCAGTTTAAAAATGTGCAGAAGATATGAACAGACACTTCACCAAAGATATTCAGTCAGCCAACAAACACACATCATGGCTAATGATTGCAAATATTTCTTCATGTGGAAGAAATGTTTGCAATCATTAGCCATGAGGGAAATGCAGATCAAAACAATGAGATACTGTCTCACCCCAGCACTGATAGCAGAGTTCAAAAAGACAGAAAATACCAAATGTAAGCAAGGATGTGGAGAGATTGAGACTCTCATACACTGCTGGTGGGACTTTAAAATGATGTAACCACTGTGGAAATCAATATGGCAATTCCTTAAAAAGACAAAACTAGAAATACCATTTCATCCAGCAGTACTAAGTATATGACCTAAAGAAGAGAGAGCCAGTATACAAACAGATACATGCACAACCATGTTCATTGCAGCACTGTTCACAAAAGCAGAGAGATGGAAACAGCCTAAGTGCCCATCAACAGAGAAATAGATACCCAAAACTATGGTACATACACACAATGGAATACTATGCAACACTAAAGAATAATATAGAACCTGGAAGTTCCAGAATCGTTGTTTAGGGGAGTTAACTCTGGGCACTCAGCTTCTAACTGTTACCATGAAGAGGGGGAATCCAAGATTTTGGTAAGATGGTGGAATAGGCAGACAAGCTATACAGACCCTCTTCAACAAAGAAAAGAGAAACCAATTCACAGAGATACAGAACAGAATCCTGGAGCTCTGAGCTTTGAAAGGAACTATACAGAAGTGGATTAGGCACCAACTAGTGGAAGAATCTGAATGAAAACAGGACCTCAGAATAGGCTCCACTTGCCAAGGACAGCACGGACGTACAGGAGTTTGACAATGGGAAAGGAGACAGATGGTGAGTGTGTAAGTGCTGCCAACTAGCAAATAGAAGAGCACAGTACCCTGCTTACTTACGTAACATCCAAACAAAACAAAGAAAATGAAAATCTTGGGCAAATCACTCCAACATACAATCACCAATTAAATATAAACACAAAAACATCACAATGTCTCAGAGACAACAGAGCATCACAGTCTACACAAAGAAGCAAGATAAATCAGGAGAAACAAGGGATAGAGACCCAGAACACATCCCTGAGGAAGAAGCAGCATTGGAACTTCCTGATAAGGAATTCAAAAGAATGACATTGAGGTACCTTCAACAGATCGAGAGTGAGATCAAGGAGAACACTAACAAAATTGAGAAAAACACAGAGCAAACTATAGAATTTCAAAAGACAATACAAAAACAAAAGGACAATATAAATGAAAAGTTAGAAATGATACAGAATCTATACATAGAAATCCAGAAGAGTAATACTAAATTTTCAGAAATAGATAACACGTTGAACAGGTAAAGGAGTAGAATTGAATCAATGGAAGAAAGAATTAGTGAGATTGAAGACAAATACCTCAATACTTCTTTGGAAAAGGGTCAGTCAGAAAAAAGATCAAAACAAAATGAAGAAAGCCTATGGTTCATGTGGGATACCATCAAAAGGAATAACGTACATGTAACTGGAATTCCAGAACAGGAAGAGACAAATAAAACCACAGAGAAAATTATCGAAGATTTGTTGGAAGAGAATTTTCCTGGTATGATGAAAGATGAGAATATATCCATTCAAGAAGTCAAATGAACCCCAAATAGGATAGGCCCCAAAAGAAAATCACCAAGACGTTATCATCATCAGACTCACCAAAATGAAAAACAGAGAAAGAAGCCTGGAAGCAGCGTGGGAAAAACAAAAAGTTACCTACAAGGGGCAACCATTAAGACTAAGCTCAGATTTCTTGGCAGAAACTGAACAGGCAAGAGACAATGGGATGGTGTATCTAAAACCCTGAAATAAAAAAAAAGTCCAACCAAGAATTACATACCCAGCAAAATGGACTCTCAAATATGATGGAGAAATTAGGACATTTCCAGATAAGCAGAAATTAAAGGAGTTTGTTCAAACCAAACCAACCTTACAAGAGGTGCTAAAGGGAGCCCTTTGGTCAGAGAACCAACAACAGCAAACAGAACCAACCATTAACGCACATGACGACATAACTCAGAAACCAACCCAGTTATCAAAGTATCCAAAGTAAGTAAGCCTACAAAATTGTAAACAGGGAACCAGAGACATCAATTGACAAATGAGGACAACTACAAACCAAAAGGAGAGAAAAAAATATGTAGTTACAGAACTTCTAATTGGTAGGGAAGTCAAAACAACTACAAGATAGAGCAGACTGTTCTAAACTTGGGAATAAAATTATAAATCATAGGGTAACCTCAAAGAAAAATGATAAACCTTCACATCACAATAAAAAAGGACAAGCACAAGTATTTAGCAAATACTAAAACAATAGCAATGAAGGAAGTGATAACACGGTTCACAAACAAAATGAGCTCCGCACAGAAAATTATATGGAACACAGAAATCATCAACATCATGAAAAAGCACATAACAGAATGACAGCAACAAATTCATACTTGTTGATAATTACACTGAATGTTAATGAATTAAATGCACCACTCAAGAGATGAAGAGTTGCAGACAGGATAATAAAACATAACCCATCAATATGCTGTCTAGAGACACACCTTACAGAAAGACAAAAATAGACCAGAAATCAAAGATTAGAAAAAGATATATTAAGCAAATGGCAACTATAAAAGAGCAGAAGTGACAAAATTCATTTCTGATCAAATTGACTTTAAGACAAAAACCACTATAAGAGACAAGGAAGGACTTTATACAGTGACTAAAGGATTGACTGACCAAGAGGACATAACAATAAAAAATTTCTATGCGCCCAGTGAAAGAGCCCAAAAATACATAAACCATACTCTAACAGAACTAAAAAGACAAATAGGTGGCTCCACAGTGATAGTAGAAGACTTTAATATATCACTTTAAATCACAGATAGAACAACTGGAAAGAAACTCAACAAAGACACAGAGCTAAACAATACAATCCACCAACTTGACCTTAAAGACATCTACAGAGCGCATCACCCAACAACAGCACAATTATACATTCTTTTCCAGTACTCATGAAACATTCTGTAGCACAGACCATATGTTAGGCCACAAAGCAAGCCTCAGTAAATTTAAAAACATGGAAATACTGCAAAGTATATTCTCAGATCATAATGCTGTAAAACTAGAAGTCAACAATAGGAAGAAGAACGGAAAAGGAGCAAACACATGGAAACTTAAGTAATACCCTCTGTTCTGGTTACCTAGTGTCTCTCTGACAAGAATATACTACCAATAGGATGGCCTTAACAAACAGGAATTTATTCTCTTACAGTTTGGAGTCTTTAAGTCTGACTTCAAAATACCATGCTCTCGGGGCTGGGAGAAAGCCCCTCAACCTTGAGCGTGAGCTCTGCCTCCTGCTCCCAGCCCCCTAAAGCTGGAGGCTTTTCTTCATTCAGCTGCTGGCTGCTGAGGTTGACAAGTAAAAAGGCACAGTCCCGATGGTACCAAACCACATGGTACACTATTAATTCAAGTCCTTTGAAAGTCCCAAGGTCGGCAGAGCATGGCAGACTGCTGAACAACGACACGGCTACTTGCAGGGTTCAAGTGTGCCATAAGCTAGAGACCATTCCCAAAGCTGCTGCTTATATATGGGAAGCAGACCACATACCCAAAGGCAGCTACTCAGCTGCTCACAGTAGATTCCACTGTGGAGTTGATTACCAGTCTCATGGGGAGTACTACATCCAGCTGCCCAGCCACTCAACCAGGCCTAGCCAAGTTGACACACAAACTTAACCACCACACCCTCCTTGAAAATGACTGGGTAGTAGAAGAAATAAAAAAATTCATTGAATCAAGTGTGAGTGAAATCACAACATACCAAAATCTTTGGGACATAGCAAAAGCAGTGATGAGAGGGCCAATTTATAACAATAGATGCACACATTTAAAAAAAAAAAAAAAAAAGAGCCAAAATCAACACTTTAACCCAACATCTCCAACAATTAGGAAAAAAGCAGGGAGTGGGGAAGCCTACAATCACCAGAAGAAAGGAAATAATAAAGATTCGAGCAGAAATACATGAAACAAAATAGACAATAGAAAAAATCAACAAGACTAGAAGTTGGTTCTTTTAAAAGATTAATAAAATTGACAAACTACTGGCAAATTTAACAAAGGAAAGAGGGAGAGAATACAAATAACATGAATAAGAAATGACTTGGGTGAACATCACAACAGAACCAACAGAAATTAAAAGTATAATATCAGGATACCATGGAGAACTATACACCAACAAATTTGAAAATCTGGAAGAAATGGACAGATTTCTAGGAACATACTACTTACCTAAACTAACAGAGGCTGAGGTGGAAAATTTAAACAGACCCATAACAAAAGAAGAAATTGAACAGGTCATTAAAAAAAATAACCAACAACAAAAAAAAAAACCTGGCCCAGACGGATTCACTGGTGAATTCTACTGAATGTTCAGAGAAGAACTGACACCAATCCTACTCAAACTATTCCAGAACATAGAAAAGGATGGGATCCCCCAAATTCATTTTATGAAGCAAGCATAACCTTGATACCAAAACCAGGCAAAGATACCACTAAAAAGGAAAACTACACACCATCATCCCTCATGAATATAGATGCAAAAATCTTCAACAAAATCCTAGCCAAT
>NW_006921661.1:9201720-9210032 GCF_000298275.1 Orycteropus afer afer
TGCTGCCAAGGATCTGGAGAAATTGGGACTCTTCATAACATTGCTGATGGCACCGTAAAATGATACAACCACTGTGGAAAGCAGTATGGCAACTCCTTTAAAAGCTGGAATTAGAAATACCATTTGACCCAGCAATCCCATTACTAGGTATATATTTTAAAGAAGTGAGAGCCAGGACAAGAACAGATATATGCATACCCATGTTTATCATAGCACTATTTACAATAGCAAAAAGATGGAAATAACCATTGTGCCCATCAATAGAATGGATAATGGAAGTATGGTTCATACACACAATAGAATATTATGGAACACTAAAGAATAATGTAGAATCTGCAGAACACTGTATAACAGGCATAAACTTGGAGAACATTATGCTGAATGAAATAAGTCAATCACAGAAGGACAAATATAGTATTAGTTCATTATTGTAAAAAGTGAAGGAAAGGTTTATATATGGAAGGGAACTTTCCTTGTTGGTTATGGGGGTGGGGAACACTGCAAAAAAAAAAAAAATCCATTGACCCATGTCACTTTAATTTTGTGTATTTCACTGTACATAAATTATATTTCAATGAAATGTATTTTAAATAATAAAGAATAATGTAGAGTCTGCAAAACACCACATAATATGGATGAACTTGGAGGACATTATGCTGAGTGAAATAAATCAATCCGAAAGACAAATGTATATTAGTTTACTATTGTGAAAAGGTAAGGAAAGATTTATATATGGAAGGAAACTTTCTTTGTTGGTTACCAAGGATGGAAGAGGAGAGGAGGGACTCCACCAGATAGGTAGAGACAAGTATTGATTTGGGTGAAAGGAAAAGCAATGTACCAAAAGCGAGTGACGAACACAGTAACACCAGGGAGAAGGAAGACACAGAGAAGTGCACAAGAGGTACAGACAACAAAAATAAACCCTTTACATACACAATGCTTTGTTATCAGTGATAACAAACATTAATCTACAAGGAAATATAGATGGATAGGCTGAATGATCAAGTATGTCGGGATAGGCTGAATGATCAAGTATGTCTAGGCAAAAGGGAATATACCCATGTCTGTATATAAGGTTGGCAGATGATATTTCTACATACGTATTTGTATGTGCTGTAAGAATGCCCATATATATAATAGAGCTAACAAGGGGCAAAATTATGATAACTTCTTAGCCACAGCAAACCACCCTGAGGGAGTGAGTAGTTGGACCTGTGGGCTCGGGACCATGGTCACAAGAGACGTCAGGCTCAGTTGGTATAATATACTACACAAAAACATTATTCTGCCTTCTACTTTGGTGAGTATTGACTGGGATCTTAAAAGCTTGCAAGCATCCATCTAGATGCAACAATGGATCTGTCCTTATCCAGAGCAAAGAAAAATGAAGAAAACCAAAGACACATGGAAACAATTAGTCCAAGGGACTTATTGGACCATGCACACCTCAGCCTGTATGACCATGAGACCAGAAGAACTAGATGATGCCCAGGTACCCCTTTCAACCATTCGGAAAGGGATCCATGCAGGAGATCCTGGGTAGTGTGGGAGAACAATGTGGAACAAAATTCAAAAAAAAAAAAGACCAGGTTTGCTGCTCTGATAGAGCCTGATGAGACCCCTGAGACTATGGCCCCTAGTTTACCCTTCAGGCCTGAAATAGAAAACTCACTCCTGTAACTTCTAGCCAAACAGTAGATAAGCATATAGAGTGAATATTTACATCAGGCAGATACACTCCTTGGAATGATCAGTCATGGGAGAACAGAAAGGAAGTATTTGTACAGGGAGATAGCTCAGGGGGCAGGAATGGATAGGAAAAGACACAGGGAAGAGGTACCTACAGGGAGGAAGTGGGAAGAGAACTGTTGCATTGTGGGGAATTGCAATCAATGTCATGAAACAAAATGTGTATGAACTGCTGTATGGAAAATGAATTTGCTCTGTAAACTTCCATTCAATAAAATTTAAAAAAAAAAAAAAAAGGCATAGCAAGGATTTTAAGGATGACACAGGACTGATCAATGTTTTGTTCTGTTGTACGCAGGAACACTATGAGTTGGAGCCAACTTGATAGCACCTAACAACACCTGTGTTTCCATCATTGTAAAAAGTTTTATCAGGGAGCAGTACTCTTACTTGTTTTACTTATTTTTCTCCTGCCCCCCCTTACCTATCTGTCATCCTGCTGATCATATTTGCCAGTAACCATGGCCATGATTATGTTTATTTCAGAATTAAGTATTTATTCATGTACACTCTGAACCTTTACTTGTAGTTTGTTACAGAACAGGGATTGGCAAACTTTTTCTGTAAAAGAGCAGGTTTTAAACTTTGTGGGCCAAATGGTCTTTCTTGGAACTACTGAAGTCCCCTTTTGTAACACAGAGCAGCCATAGACAACAAATGAGTATCTGTGTTCCAGTAAAACTTTATTTACAAAAGTAGATTTTTGTGCTAGATTTGGCCTGTGCACATTAGTTTTCTGGTTCTTGATAGTGAACTATAAAAATTGTAGTATTAAATGTTATAAATTTATTGAAGATATTATGCTGAGTGAAATAAGCCGCTGAATCACAAAAGGACAAATAAATACTCTATGACCTCACTTTTAGAAAAAGGCAAATATAGAGAGACTAAAGTTTATTTGTGGTTACCGGGGATGGAAAGGAGTGCAGGAGAAGGTGGTTAACAGTGATGGAAATAGTGCATTGATTAAGGGTAGGGTTATACACCCAATTATTGTAATTGCCACTCCTCAGAAGGAAGATTGGGCAGTCTATTTCCGTAGTGATGCTGCCTTGGAAACCCAAGAAGGGGTCGTTATGTGTTGGATCTGACTCCACGGCAGTGTGTTTTTTTTGTTTGGTCATTGAGTTGTATACCTGTTAAAAAGTTGAATTCGCAAAAGTTGAATGGTAGGTACATTTACCACAAGGAAAAAAAAAAAAAAGTGCTGCTAAGGCTGCTTATGTACAACCAAATACCTTATGGAATTTTTTTTCTTTGCTTTGGAGATTTGAGTCATGACTTCATGGCTTACTAATGTGTTTAGTGCCTCTGTTCTGCCTCCTAGGTTGTTGCATGGTGTCTAGGGTCTTAAAAGCTTATAAGTGGCCAGCAATTGGTTGCTATTCACCTGGAGTAACAGAGGAAGAAGGAGATTCAGGAATAGGATGAGAATATGGAATATGTGGCTAATTGCCTCCCTCCATGAGCAACTGCCTCTGTTGCCATGAGACTAGAACTGGATGGTGTCTGGTACCACTACTGAACATTTTGATCAAAAACTCCATAGAAGAGTCCTCATTTAAAGAGGGGAAATACGGAATGGAATTTAAAATTCTCATGGACTCTAGACTTTCTGGAGCCATAGAGACTGGATGAACCCTTGAAGCTATTGTCTTGAGATAATCTTCAAACTTTAACCAAAAATATCTCCTGAAGTCATCTTAAAACCAAACAATAGTTTAGCTTACTTAGTAAAAAATATCTGCCTTAAATAGTATGCTATTTAAGAACTGTCTCTATGGGATCAAATTGACAGTAGCAACTTGAAAGATTACACAGGATTAGATAGGAACCTTAGGCTGGGGGGTAGCAATGAGTTTATGTTAATGAGGGAGGAACAACTCACAGGGTGAGCATGGTTGCACAACTCAAAGAATGTTATCAGTGGCACTAAATTGTACATGTAGAAACTGTTTAATTGGTGTATGTTTTGCTGTGTATATTCTCAACAAAAAATAAAATTGGGAAGTTTTTAAAATAAATTTATAAATAATTTCTGAAGTGAATACCCATTTACCTATCTCTTCAGCTTCAAAAATGAAATACTTCTAGTACAATAGAAACCTCCTTTGTGCCTCCTGCCCAAACACATTTCTGTCATCTACCATATTGGAACTACCACCCTGAGAATATATAAGATTGTCTTACGTGGTATCACATCAGACACTGTGATATTCTGTAGCTTCCTTTTTTCCACTCAGCAACTACTTGTCAAGGTAATCCATGTGGAATTTTCGCTCTATTTGTTATCATTGTTAAAAGCATTTTATGGTATGTACATCATAAAATACTTATAATCCATTTTCTTGTTAATGGAAATTGTAAGGTGGTTTTTTGTTTATTTTGCTGTTATAAACAATGCTGCTACTGACATTCTTGTACATGTCACCTGGTACACTTGTACAAGGGATTCTTAAGGAATTATTCTTGTGAGTGGTATGCATTATCATCTTTACCAGAGAGTGCCAGATTATGTTACAGCACTTTTTATTTTAACTCTTTATGTTCTTTGTTAGTATGTCATTTTAAACTTCAGCAGTATAAACTTCAGTTTGTATGTCATTTTAAACTTCATGTATACTAGGTGATAGGCACTTGGCAATGCAGGTGAATTGGACATGATCTATACTATCAGTGAGTCAGAAAGTTGTAATTCTTGGGGCAACCCCCAAAGGGCTTATGGTACATGGAGTGGTAGATCTCCCCCTTCCTGGCTATACTGGTTATTTTATAGTTGACTATCTGTTACACAAATAGAGAAAATCAGGATGCCTCTTGCAATCGTTATCAAACTTCTGAAGCAGTGCTTTGAAAATGTTTTTAATAGTTGAATTTTTCAGGTAAACTCCTAGATAAAATCTTTACATAAAGCACATAGAAGGGAAGCTGTGAGTATGCTTCCACTTTGTGTGTTTTCCTGACTCCCCATATCTGCCTATATCACCCTCTACATCATTGTGCTGAATCCTTGAACTCCGTCAAATATAGTGTGAAAGCTAATGTTCTAACACAGACTTTTTTAACTAAGAAATGACTGAAGTTTACCTAGATGATCTTCATGCCAGCCTTTTTCAAAGTAATCTTTTAAAAATGTAAATCATTGCAGAAATGAAAGACAGTCCTCAAATTCATATGGAATTGCAAGGGGCCTCTAATAGCCAAAGCAATCTTGAAAAAGGACAAAGTCAGATGGACTCACAGTCCCTGCTTTCAAAATGTAATATAAAGCTACAATAATCAAAATGGTCTGGTAGTAATACAAAGATAAATGATATGTAGACCAGTGGGAATAGAATGGAAAATCCAGAAATAAACCTATAAATCTATGGTCATCTGATTTTCAGTAAGGGTACCAAGTCCATTCAATGAGAAAAGAATAGTCTTTTCAGTAGATTGTACTGAGACATCTGGATTTCTACATGCTTAAGAATGAAGTTGGACAGATGCTTTATAACGTATATGAAAATTAACTCAAAAGGCATCAATAATCTCAATAAAAGAACTAAAACCATAAAACTCATAGCACCCCTCTATACAGCAGAATGAAACACTGCCTAATCCTGCACCATCCTCACAATATTTGCTATGCTTGAGCCCATCATTGCAGCCACTGTGTAACTTCATCTCATTTAGGGTCTTCCCCTTTTTCGCTGACCCTCTACTTTACCAAGCATATCCATTTCTAGGGATTGGTCCCTTCTAACAACATGACCAAAGTGGATTAGACGAAGTCTGGCCATTCCTGCTTCTAAGGAGCATTCTGGTTGTGCTTCTTCCAAGATAAATCGTTCGTTCTTCTGGCAGTCCTTGGTATATTCAGTATTCTTTTCCAGCACCACAATTCAAAGACATCAGTTATTCTTCAGTCTTCCTTATTCATTATCTAGCTTTCACAGGCATATGAGGAGATTGAAAATAAAGTGGCTTAGATGAGTCTCACCTTAATCTTCAAAGTGACGTCTTTACTCTTTAATACTTTAAGAGGTCTTTTGCAGCATATTTGCCTAGCGCAATACATACTCTGATTTCTTGACTGCTGTGTCAGTCAGTTAGGATCCAAGTAAAATGAAATCCCCAACAACTTCAGTCTTTTCTCTGTTTATCATGATGTTGCTTATTGGTCCAATTGTGAAGATTTTGTTTTCTTTATGTTGAGTTGTAATCCACGCTGAAGTCTGTAGTCTTTGATCTTCATCTGTAAGTGCTTCAAATAATTTTCACTTTCAGCAAGGAACATTGTGCCATCTGTGTATCGCAGGTTGTAATGGGTCTTCTTCCAATCCTGATGCCCCTTTTTTTTTTCCATATAGTCCATCTTCTCAGATTATTTGCTCTGGAGCCTAGCACAGTACCTGGTATATGTTTTCGTTGGATGTATTATTGCATGAATCTTTTTGCAATGCTAAGTACTGTTGTTGTTGTTGTTATGTGCCATCGAGTCGGACCCGACTCATAGCGACCCCTCCTTGGGTTTTTGAGGCGGTATCACTATGGAAGTAGATTGCTCCATCTTCCTTCTGAGGAGTGGCTGGTGGATTTGAACTGCCAGCCTTCTGGTTAGCAGTCAAGTGCCTTAGGCACTACGCTACCAGAGCTCCCATGCTAAGTACTAAGGACACATAAATTAAAAACCCAGTTTCTGCCCACATGGAGCTTACAATACAGAGTTAAGTAGGCAAGTAAATAATTACTATGCAGTAAGAAATGCTATAATGTCAGCATGTGCAGATGTAATATGACCATTGGAAACAGGGGAAAAGTCCAAAAAAACTTCATAGTAGATAGAATTAGTTTTTGAGTTAAGACTTGCTCTGGCAAGTTGAATGTAAGGTCTTGAAAGGAGGAGCTATGTATTGTTGACTGTTGCATTCTAGTGTATAGAAAAGTGTCAGTAAATATTTATAAACTTGAATCAAGTTCAGTTTCCTTGGCAGATAAGCAAATTAAAATTATTCTAATTATATCGGGGGGGGGCGGGACCCACTGCCATCAAGTCGATTCCACCTCATGGTGACCTCCATTGAGTTTCTAAGACAGCAACTCTTTACAGAAGTAGATAACCCTGTCTTCCTTCCACAGAGCAGCTCATGAGTTTGAACTACCAACCTTCTGGTTAACAGTCAAATACCTTAGGCACTGTCACCAGAGCTTCTCTAACTGGAGAGGCAATGATAATTCTGGATTACAGAGATAAATAGTTCAGTATCTCTACAGTAAATATGCAGTAAGAGTGTGGCAATGATGAGGCTAGATTATAGGTAGAGCATTTGAACGGTTTATATTCCCTGCTAATAAGATTCAGGTTTCTTCTGTAGGTATGAGGAACCACAGAAGACTTTTGAATCAAGAAATGAATTCCTAGGAAGATTACTCTGGCAACAATGCAGAACATGGATACTCAAAGCAGGAATATCAATAAAGCTATTACTACAAATGAGGTATAAAGGAGAAGAGAGTAGATTCATAACTTACTAAGAAGATTCTGCTGCCGATGATGATAAAAGCTAACATTTACAGAATGCTTATGATTTATCAGGCACTTTGTTAGACTCTAGATGAAAAGATAACATAGTGGTAAATGATTAGATGTTCTACTTTTTGAGGAGAATTAGTGTCAAATAAGCTATCACCTGGCTTTAAGAGTTCACATTCAGAGTGTAAATGTTTCAGAAAACAATTAGATACTAGAGATATTTGGAAAGATACTAATGGAATTGGTGAAAAGTTTGTTCATTACCAGCTATTTGTTTATATATTTATATAAGGTTTAGAGTTTACCTTGTTGCCTTAGTTTCTGATGGTTGGCAGACCCTGTCAAGACCATTTCTCAAAGATTATCCTTCTCCCCTAACTGTAACCTTTTTTCTGACCTAAGTCTGACAGGTATCTCTCATGTTTTCTGGCACATTTTATTTTTATTAATATCTAATATTCATTTCTATTTTTATTGATGTTAAATACTTCATAAGTTCCTCTTAGTATTTCTATTTCAAGTAACAACATTTTTGAAAGTGAAGTAGCTCTTTTGTTTTAGGGAAGTGTAAGACAGAGAGGCTGAACCATTGTCCTTAAGAAAAATCAGATAATTTATCCAGAAAGCCTTTCTCCAAGTGTAGGTTTTCACTGCCTGCCTTATCATCCGAAATTATTCAAGGCTTTACACACAATAGTGAAATATGAGAAGCCAATTTAAACTGCTTTTTGTAAAATGATAAAACTTCTAAGAGAAGTTTCTATCAATTTGTAACTAGTCACATGAATTGTTTAAATAAACATACAGGTTTAATTCAAACAGATTGCATTTGAATTCCATTATTTTTGCATGTTCCTTAGCCTCTGAGATCTTTTTCTTGAGCTATGAAAGTGGGGCTAATATATCTTCTTCACCAATCAGAAATATGTGTAGGTGCCTAGCACTTAGTAGGTGTAAATTAATTTAATTTTTTTTTTTTTTAATTAGGATTTGGGTGAAGATTTACAGAGTAAATTCACTTTTCATACAGCAGTTCACATATACT
>NW_006921661.1:9230354-9232744 GCF_000298275.1 Orycteropus afer afer
ACCCACCAGCCACTCCTCAGAAGGAAGGTTGGGCAATCTACTTCCATAGTGATACTGCCTTGGAAACCCAAGGAGGGGTTGCTATGAGTTGGGTCTGACTAAACAACATTTAGTCTTGTCTCTTACAGGTCTTAGGTATCTTTTGAGCATTAAAATAGAAATTAAGCAAGTTGCTTTACCTGAGTGACCAAGCAAGACCAACATAAATTAAAGTAGTTAGGGGGTTTCCAAGCATTAAACTCATGAGTGTTCTTCCCCCTTAACTTTATCTTCATTTGGTAAGTCATGTGTATACACACCATGAAGCTTTTGGTTCTTGCCAAAAACAGAAATGGTGTAAAGTGTGCCTTTTGAGAGTTGTTATTATTTAGGTGAAAGAAAGAGTACATTTGTTAAAGTATTCTTTTCAAGTGGAATTATCCCTAAGCTTTATGAGGCTAAGAACTTTACCTCCTATACTTAACTCTGGCTTCATTTCTTCAGTAAGCATGATTGATTTCAGTTAAATATTAAGAACTTACAAGCAGACCCCAGTGTATGAAAAGACAGACTTTAAAATAGTGAGAAAATAACGGATTTAAAAAGTAATGACTTTGAGATTCTTTAGCAGAAGAATAATTGACATCCATACATCATATCAGGCCATAATAAATCCCAGGTTAGTTAAAGATAAATGTAATAAAAGAAAATGTGGATGGATATTTATCAGATCTTACTGTGGAGTTGAGATTTCTAAGTATTCTGGCAAAGGCAAACACTATAAGAAAATTGTGATAGACTTAACTGTACCAAATTTAAAAAAATGTGTAATAACAGTAAGGAGCTAACATTTATTGTTAGCTTAGTGCCAAAGCTTGTATTAAGTACCTTATATGTGAGTCAGTAGTGCCACGGTTGAAAAACTCTGACTTAGAGCTACAGGATACATAACCCTGGTCTGTTTTCCAAGTTATCCTAGACACTAGTATCACTAGATATTTTGCCATGGTATAACAAATATTTTCAGTTTCTCAATCTGCAGCATCTATGTCCTCATTGTTTGCTATTCTGCCACTTTACAAATGACACTTATATTAGTTTTGTGTTATTGTTACAGCAATATCCATTTCAAAATACTAACTCTGTATTAATTCAGATAAAACTGAATGACCAACTTATAGTGGCCCAAGTGCAATGACTAAAATGAGAGATGTTCATTCTTTCTCATGTAATAGTTCAGAGTAGATAGATAGCCTCCACCTCATAAGGTTATTTAAGGACCCAGGTAGAAGGGTGACTCCACCACCTCTCTCATCATTTGCCTGGCCAAAGCTAGGTCATTGACTCATTTGGGTTCTACCCAGCATGTTGGGGAAGGAGAGCATGGAGACGACATATTTTCTAAAGAGCTGTAAATGGCATACATTACTTCTCTTCACATTCTCTTAGAGAGAAGTCAGTCATATGATTATGTGTCCAGGAAGAAAGGGAGAACAACAGATACTAGTAAACAACAAATAGTTTTCACCACAACCACTGTGCTCTGCTGCCTCTAAATATGTGATAAGGTAAATGAGAATATATGAGAAAATGTGTATAGTATGACAGAAGATTAGCATTCTTCCTATTTAAAGAGGTCTTATAAGTGAATAAGGAAAATAACAACATTCTAAAAGAAATATGGAAATGTTCCAAATTTAGGTTAAAAAGAGAAATACAAAAGACAGTGATAGTACCTCTGTGGTAAATTGATTTTCAACATGAGTATTAGATCCATTCAGTGGTGAAAGAGTGGTCTATTTTTCAAATAGTGTTGGGACAAGTCATTATCCACATGCAAAAGAATGAAGTTAGACTATCTACAAAATTAACTCAAAATGGATCAAAGATCTAAATACAGGATCTTGAACTATAAAGTTCTTACAAGGAAATACAGATGCAATTCAATATGACCTTGGAGTAGGCAACAATTTGTTGTTCTTGTTATTGTTGTTAGGTGCCATCAAGTGGTCTCCGACTCATAGCAGCCCTGTGTACAGCAGAATGAAACACTATCTGGTCCTCTGCCAGCTCTATGATCCCTGCTATAACCTGAGCCCATCGTTGTAGCCACTGTGTCAATCCATCTTATTTAGGGCCTCCATCTTTCATTGACCCTCCACTTTACCAAGCATGATATCCTTCCACAGGGAATGGTCTCTTACAACATGACCAAAGTAGGTGAGACAAAGTCTGGCCATTCTCACTTCCAACTAGCATTCCAGCTGCACTTCTTCCAGGATAATTTTTTTGTTCTGTAAGCAGTCCGTGAAACTTTTAGCATTCTTCACTAGCACCACAACTCAAAATCATCGACTCTTCTTTGGTCTTCCTTATTCATTGTCCAGCTCTCACATGCATATGAGGCAATT
>NW_006921661.1:9233719-9235505 GCF_000298275.1 Orycteropus afer afer
CTTCTGAATCCAGCTTGCATTTCTGAAAGTTCTCTGTCAATATACTGCTGCAACTGTTTTTGAATTATCTTCAGTAAGATTTTACTTGCATGCAGTATTAATGATATTGTTCGATAATTTCCACATTGTGTGGGATCACTTTTCTTTGGAATTGGGTACAGATGTGGATCTCTTCCATTGAGTTGGACAGGTAGCTGTTTTTGATCTCCTATACCATAGTTCCCTTACTGATCTGTGCTTCCTTTCCCCAGATTCAGTCTTCCTCTAATTTTCTCTTTCCTAGGCTTTTCCATCAGACATCTGGGACTTCCATCCAATAATAAACTATATATATATATAGTTTATTATATATATGTATATATTATTATATGTATATATTTATATATATATCTTTAATGGAGTCACCATGAGTCGTACTCAACTCAGTGGCAACTGTTTGGGCTTTTATTTGATTAGTAAAGTACCAAAAGAAAATTTCCAAGGTACAGAAAAATCCAAAGATAAAATGACAGTAGCCCTATTATCAAACAGTAAACATTCTGTCATTTTGGCAAATCCTTCTAATTTTTTCTATGCATATATTACATATACATGTGTTCAAAACTGGTATCATCCTATGTACATAAGTACTTTTTATTCCCCACAAAAAATGCATTATAAACCATTCCTGCCTTTAAATCATACTTGAATTTATGACTTTAATGACCATATCCTATTTAATCATGTAAATATGCTAGAAAATTTAACTTTTTTTTTTCTGCTTCTATAACTCTACCATGAATATTCTTATATAAATCTTTGTACACTTCCCTGAAAATGTCCTTAAGATATATTTTTTAAGAAATGTAATCCCTAGAGCTTCCAGTAAGATGGAGGAATGGGCAGACAAGCAATACAGACCCTCTTCAACAAAGAAAAGAAAAACCAATTGACAGAAATACAAAAAATAATCTTGGAACCCTGAGCTTTGAAAGGAACTATACAGAAGTGGTTTAGGCACCAACTAGTGGAAAGACCTGAACGAAAACAGTGAGTACAGAGATGGTCGGAGTGGCGGACTGTCAGCTACTCTGACGAGACCAACAGCCTGAATATTTCCAAGTGGTGCTGGGACCTGAGAATTGACCTAAAGATCAGTCCCGGTCACGAGGGGCTGCAGGGATGACTGCTCTGGTGGCCTATGACAAGGAAGGGAAACAGCAAGGAGGGAGACAACCTGAGCCGTGGCCTTTCTGCTGTCCAGAGAGCACAGCCATTTTGATTGCTTACACGCGGCAGCCATTTTGAATATTTAAAGTGATCGAAGGTGCAGCCATTTTGAATGTTAACAAATGGCAGCCATTTTGCATTTTAAAGTGATAGCATTCTCATTCAGATTCCAGGGACCTAAGAACAGGCTCTGTTTGCTAGGGATAGCAACAACATATGAGAGGCTGACAAAGGAAAGGAGACAGGGTGAGTGTATAAGTGCTGTCAACTAGTGAATAGAGGACCACAGCACAGTGCCCTGCCTGTATAGATAACATACAAAGAAAACGAAAATTGTGGGAAAGTCACTCTAACATATACTCACCAATTAAATATAAACACAAAAACGTCACAATGCCTCGGAGACAACAGAGCATCACGGTCCACACAAAGAAGCAAGATAAAGCAGGAGAAACAAGGGACCAGGATACAGACCCAAAACACATCCTTGAGGAAGATGCAGCATTGGAACTCCCTGGTAAGGAATTCAAAAGGATTATATTTAGGTATCTTCAAAGGATTGAGAGACAGACCAAGG
>NW_006921661.1:9239801-9253304 GCF_000298275.1 Orycteropus afer afer
AATTAACAGTCCAATTGAAAAATGGGCAGAAGACATGAATAGACACTTCACCAAGGAGGATATTCAGGTGGTCAGCTAATACATGAAAAGATGCTTAACAATCATTGGCCATCAGAGAGATGTAAATCAAAACAACAATGAGATATATTGTCTCACCCCAGCACTGATGTCAAGGTTCAGTGAGACAGAAAATAACAAATGCTGGTGGGGATGTGGAGAGATTGGGACTCTCATACACTTGCTTGTGTGACTGTGAAGTGACACAACCACTGTGGAAAGCAAGATGGCAATTCCTTAGAAAGCTGGAATTGGAGATACCATTTGACCCAGCAATCCCATTACTAGGTATATATCCCAGAGAGGTGAGAGCCAGGGTAGGAACAGATACATGCATGCTCATGTTCATCACAGCAGTGTTTACAATAGCAAAAAGATGAAAACAACCTACATGCCCATCAGTGGAAGAGTGGATGACCAAACTGTGGTACATACACATACTGGAATGCTATCCAGCATTAAAGAATAATGTAGAGTCTGCAAAACACAGCATAATATGGATGAACTTGGAGGACATTATGCTGAGTGAAATAAGTCAATCACAGAAGGACAAATACAGTATTAGTTCCTTGTTGTGGAGGGTCAAGGAAAGGTTTATATATGGAGGGAAACTTTCTTTGTTGGTTGCCAGGTGTGGGAGGGGAAGAGAGGGAACACTATAAAAAAAAAAAATGCAGTGACCCATGTCACTTTAGTTTTGTGTATTTCACTGTACATATATTTCAATAAAATGCATTTAAAAAAAAAAGAAAAAAATGGAATCCCTGGGAGATGGGGGGATTGTGAATACTTTCCATATAGACTGAGAGATTGTCTTCCAGGAAGATTATATCAATTTACACTTCTTAAAACAGTATAGGAAATTGCTCATTTATTTTACTCATTTACTAATTGTCAACACTGTATTTTACGAATAAATATATATATGAACAGTGATTAGGATGAATGTAGAATATTCTGAATTTTTTTACTTACTAGTAATTTAAGCATTTTCATTTTGTGTTATTTAAACAATTCATGTGACTAGTTACAAATTGATGGAAAGACTGAATCATTGAAAGTACAAGATAGTTAATTCCGAGGTAGTGATGATATATTAATAGAATTGGAGCCTATATTTTATACTAAGCAAACTGATATCCAACATAATTTTTAATTAAATACTATAGATACTATTTTAGACAAAGAGGATATGATAACTGTTAGCAAACAATTTCAGGCCACTCGTTCATTCATTTATTCATTTAACAATTATTTCTGAGTGCTTTATATATGCCAGGACTGGAGACACAGTAGTAAATAAGACCATATGGCCTTTGCCACCTTGAAGGAAAATAAAAATAGCTTTATTCGTTGGTTATTTATAACTTGCCACACACTGTGCTAAACTCATTGTTTTTATTATTTTCCCTAATATTAAAATGATACTTGGAAAACTGCATTTTGGAGACAAGCATGTGTTTGGTCAAACCTGTTCACATCAACTGAAATACCAAATGCTTTGTAAAAGGTCTGTCAGTACCTAAAGTGTGGTGCATTTGTGAGTAGTATACAAACTCAGACACAAAATAAAGGTCAATTTAGCTATTGTAAGACTTTCAGTCATTAGCATTTTGGTAGTGATGAGTTTGAAAAGCTAAGAGTGATGATAGGGCTAATTCCCCCATAAGGCTAAAATTTGTTTGTCCTACTTCTATGAAATTAAAGCCAAGAATCATTTGTATTAAACCATTAATGCCTTTTAATTTGGATTTACTTGCTTACAAATAAACCACTTTCTCCATATAGGCTATACCCTTGTTATGCAAAACACCAGGGACCCTTGCCAGAGGAGACTGTAAAAGCTATCCACATATGTTGTCAAAGAAGCTCCCTGGAACTTCACTACTTGCTTACAGAAAGAGCTACCCACCATCTTCATAGATTTCCTATAAGTCGGGTAGTTTTCCTTGAGAGATCAAAATCTTGAGAATAAGGAAGTAGAAACTTAGTTTTTATTTTGTTAATTTTAAATTCATTTCTTAAAAACGTGTTTAGGCCACAATCTGTTGCAGCCATAGGCTTACAAAGGAGAAAAACAAATGTTTAGTTGTTAACATTTGGTAGGGGGGATTACTGTCATTGATGAGAAATAGATCCTGTCTTTCTTGACCTTCCTTCCTGAATGTCCTCAGCTGATGTTTTTTCAATTCAAATAATGCCAAGCACAGCAGAGTCTTTTCCTGGAATTAACTTCAGTATGGATATTTTATTTATTAAATAAAAGCCAAAATCTTTTTTTTATATATTTTCTGTACTTGAAAGCTTTTACATTCTGAGTAACTACATGCCAAAAAAGTATAATTTGGTTACTGTGTTAAAGTTTTAAAATATCCTGCATTGCATATTTAGTAAGCCAGAGGCCACTTATATTAAGTTTAAAGAACAAAATTTCTGTTGAGTGTAGTCTTACTAAATGTTTTCAGAAAATATTTGTAAAGTAGTCTTAAATCTGCTCTAGAGTGTTAACTCGATTATTTTTAAAATCTAGTGAATTGATTTATTAGTAAAACAAAAATAATCAAAATGATAAATGAGTTTGTGGTTAGCTTTGATAGCCATTGATTTCAGTAGTTAAGAACTAGACCATTCTCATAATCAGAATTGTGACTAATGTAATTCTAAAAGACTTTCAAGACACAGGTCCCTTCCCAGCTGTTTTGGTAGAACATTGACAAAGGAATGATAAAAGTTGAGCTAGAGATTCCCCATTACTTGCTAGAAGATGCCTGAACTTTCCTTTCTGGTAAGATACGGTAGTCCACTTGCCTCTCTTCCAGTCAATAAGAGGACACCTAGCAAGTCCCTACGTTGTCTTGCTGGCTATGGGCATACTTCAATACCAGAAGAAGATAAAAACCAAAAAACAAAAGCAAACTTACTGCTCTCGAGTCGGATCTGACTGATAGCGACCCCTTCTTGGGTTTCTGAAGCAGTATCACTATAGAAGTAGATTGCCCCATCTTCCTTCTGAGGAATGGCTGGTGAGTTTGAACCTCCAGCCTCCTGGTTAGCAGTCAGATGCCTTAGGCACTGCACCACCAGAGCTCCTTGAAGAAGATAAGTACAGTGTAAATGGCACCTTACTTGATTCTTTCCAAGCCTGCTGCTACCCTGAACACTCATAACCAACTATCCTAGACCCGGTGTGTCTACCTCTTTGACAGTTTCTCTGTCCTTCAAATCATGCTGTTGTTGTTGTTATGTGCCATCGAGTCGGCCCCGACTCATAGCGACCCCTCCTTGGGTTTCTGAGGCAGTATCACTACGGAAGTAGGATTGCCCAACCTTCCTTCCGAGGAGTGGCTGGTGGGTTTGAACCGCCAGCCTTCTGGTTAGCAGTCAAGTGCTTTAGCCACTATACTACCAGAGCTCCCTCAAATCATGCTAGGTTTCTTGAACTTCTGATAGTGTCCTGTTAGTTTCTACTAAGCTTGCATCTAAGTTCCAGTACAACTCTTGGAATTCAAAATCTTCCATAATCTGAACTCACCTTACTTCCCAGCCTTACCTTCATCGTTCTTCATTATTTAACTTCAGACAGCTCCATCATAACCCTGAGGATGTTAGGGGGCAGGGTGCACCTCCCTGCCTGGAACACCTTTTTACTAACTCAGTTTAAGTCACTGTTAAGGGACACATTCTCTGAAAACTTCAGCCAACATTAATTTGTTTCCTTTACCACTCATGCATCGCACTCATTCTTACTTTGTTTCATATTTTGATTGTATTAAATTAACACCTATGTTATTCTTTGTTTTACATGTATAAATTTTATCTTATTACTGTATTTCCCATGGTGCTTAGCATAATGTTGAATGCACGCACACGTTGTTCCTCCAGATAGTCTTCCCTTAACCTCCATGTTTGTCCAGGTATCTCTCTTCGCAACTCACTGCCTTCGAGGCGGATCCAACTCATAGCGAGCCCTCCTTGGGTTTCTAAGGCAGTATCACTACAGAAGTAGATTGCCCAACCTTCTTTCCGAGGAGTGCTTCTGGTTAGCAGTCAAAATGCCTTAGGCACTGTGCCACCAGAGCTCCTATCTCTCTTCTTGTTGTTGTTGTTATTTGCCCTCAAGTCGGACCCAACTCATAGCGACCCTTCCTTGGGTTTCCGAGGCGGTATCTCTACGGAAGTAGATTGCCCAACCTTCCTTCTGAGGAATGGCTGGTGGGTTTGAACCCCCTGCCTTCTGGTTAGCAGTCAAGTGCCTTAGGCACTATGCTCCCAGAGCTCCCAGATGTATAGCACTGGGCAAATTGGCTGCAAAGGATTCACTCGACTCAAGAGTATAACACAGACTTGGAAAAACTGTATGGAATTTTCCTTTCTTGTCTTTTTAATTCACAGACAGAAACTTCCTTATTTGTTAACCACCTTCACAGATCCTGAAGTAACTCAGTGCTTCTAAATAAAACAACCAAGTATAATATTAGGTGATGTTTTTCTAATTTTACTTTATATCAGTTGACAAATTTAGCAATGTTTTAAGATACTAATGATAACTCAGATGCAGCCCAGAACTGTGCTTTGATCTTTTAAAATTTATGAAAAGCTATTTTTCTTTTCATGTCTAAAGGGAAAAGTGGTTAAGTTCAGCTTGGGGGTCTTCTCAGAAATATAAATAAAAGCAGACAGTTAGTCCATCTTTTCTTCCAGCATCAGCAAAGGAAGGAATACTGAAGAATTTCAAGATTTAATTTTAAGACAGCTCACATTTGTCATCATTTTTATATTTCTATCCCCTACTTTTGCCAAAGGCTGCTTTAAAATGCCCATTGCTCTCAGAAAAGAGAAGTTTGCTTTTCTAGGCTGCATTTAGGAAGCTCAAGCGATTTCAGCATAACTGTATGACTACATAATCTGTGCCCTTCCTGAATCTAAACAAGGAAGCCACTGTTTAAAGTTTTCACTTTAGAGGAAATTGCATCAGATGCTTAGAAAAATGACACGTTTTCTTTCTCCTAATTCCTAATTCATCATTTTTTCCTCTTCAAATAAATTCCACGGAATTTGTACTTTCCTGTGAAATAAATGTTTAGTGAAACATCCCAGAAATTTATATTTCTGAATTGTTTTTAGACTATCCCACATTTTTTTACTATTCAAGATTCCAAACTCAACTGATTTTTAGGGATCAAATAGGTCAAATAAATAAAGAGGACAGGACGTAAGAATATAAGAGAATGTGTGTTTATGGCTAACAGGAAAAAAATATGCCTGCTTAAAGACATTCAAATTCAGTTATTTTGAAAAACACTTTTGGACCATTAAAATATATTGCTGATCATAAACCTCATGGTTTCTCAATTAGATATTACTGAATTCTTCCTCTAACAATTTGTGTCAAATAAGACTTTTGTATCAAATAGTCAAAAAAAAAAAAAAGACTTTAAAACTGTGTATTTCAATGAGTTGCTTGCCAAACTTTTGCATATTGGAGGCCTTCAAAGAGCTTACTCATATTATCAGATTAATTTGTATTTGTATAAACCTTAAAAGGTGGCTTTTCCTGCCATTTCTGAGCATATATGTGAATTCTGGTGGTAATTATGCTTAAGGCATTTGGCTACTAACCAGAAGGTTGGTGGTTTAAACCTACCAGCTACTCTGTAGAAGAAAGATGAGACAGTGTGCTTCTGTAAAGATTTATAGCCTTGGAAACCCAATGAGGTTCACTGAGTCAGAGTCAACTTAATGGCAGTCAGGTTGGTTTTTTAGTGTATCATTGATTGAGAAATTTATGACTCTTCACACAGGTCTTTATATGAATTGAAATATGTACACATCTGCTCACTCAAAATAGAACAAACTGTCCTTAGAGAACATTCTTGTGCCTTGCTCGTCTGAATGTCTAAATGCTAGACAAGGCTCAGATATATCTTTATCATGCCAATGCTCTTGTCAAGCTTTTTATCCAAAAACCCACTGTCATTAAGTCAGTTCTGATTCTGTAGGACAGGGTAGAGCTGCCCTACAGGGTTTCAAGGCCATAAATCTTTATGGAAACATTTTGTTGAAGAACCAGGGATAGTAAGGCAAGCTATTAAATTATTAATTACAGTTAATTTTCTAAATAGATCAAGATTTTCTGCTTATAATGCAACCAAACAAAACATAGCTTTGATACTAGAATTTATATAAGCTGCAATTATCTCCATAACCCTTTAGTAAAGAGTCTCTTGGGATTAACAAAAACCCAACTCAAAATAGCTTAAGCGAAACAAGAGAATTTGTTGACTTATATAACCAAATCACAGAAGGATAAGGTGGTTCTTATTCCAGAACCACCCAATCTAAGGACACTGTATATTTCTCTCCTGTACCACATTCCCATCCTTACTCTGCCAAATTTCTCATCACTGCTTTTCCCTATGAGGTGACTTAATTCAGGAGTGCTGGTGGTACAGTGATTAAAGTGCTCAGCTGCTAACCAAAAGGTCGACAGTTCGAGCCCAGCAGCAGCCCTGTGGGAGACAGAGCTGGCAGTCTGCTTCCATAAAGATTTACAGCCTGGGAAGCCCTATGGGGAAGTTCTGTTATGTTCTATCTGGTCACTATGAGTCAGAATCAACTCATTGGCAGTGGGTTTTGGGGGTTTGACTTAATTATCTTCTACTGCAGATAGGCTGTCTGTACGTGATGGGGAAAATAGCCATTTGGTAAGAAGAATAGGCGATTTTAGACATAACTTCTTTCAGCTTCCATCTTAGAGTAGACTGATTTAGATCAGTTGCCTACCTTTGCCCAGTATGGGTAAACTATGGGTAGAGGGCAGGAGAGTGGGGTTTTATATTATAGACCAGCTTTGCATACAAATTCACCCCTGTGGCCAGAACAACAGGATCTGTTGCTACAGGGAGGGGAAAAAAATACATAAAGTCTTCGATGTTTTATATCTTAGCATTCCACATAAAGATGCTACTACTAAAAATGTTTGAAAACTACTACTGTCTTAGACAAAGGTTTGTGAACTCAGTTACTTCAGTTATCTTGGACGAAATGTTACTAATATTAAATCACATCATAGGCTTACTTTTCAGTCATGAGGCTCATGTGTGGGCTGATTAATTTTTTTACATGTGAATTCTGATCAAATATTTTTTTATTGTTATAAAAATACAGATAACATTTACCAATTCAACTTTTTTCATTTGTACAATTCAGTGAAACCAATTACATCATGTTGTGCAATGATCACCAACATCAATTGCTGTATTTTCTATCTCCACAAACAGAAACCAAATACTAAACAGATTTCCCACTTTCCCCTTCCCTCCTGCCCTTGGTTACCACTGTTAAATTCTGATCTCCATACATTTACCTATTATTATTAAGTGTTTCATCATATTGTTGTTATTGTTGTTGTTGTTATGTGCCGTCGAGTCGGACCCGACTCACAGTGACCCCTCCTTGGGTTTCCAAGGCAGTATCACTACGGAAGTAGATGGCCCCATCTTCCTTCCGAGGAGTGGCTGGTGGGTTTGAACTGCCAGCCTTCTGGTTAGCAGTCAAGTGCCTTAGCCGCTATGCTACCAGAGCTCCCGTCATCATATTAGTGAAAGTATGCAATATTAATCTTTTTGTGATTGACTTATTTCATTCAGTATAGTATTTTCAAAACTCATTCATGTTGTGCCATGTATCACAACTTCATTTCTCTTTATGGCAGAATAGTATTACATTGTTTGTACAGGTATATCTCATTTTATTGCACTTCACAGATTTTTTTACAAATTGAAGGTTTGTGGCAATCCTGCATCAAGCAAGTCTGTTGGGGCCATTTTTCCAGGCTCTTTCAATAATTTTCGCAGTATTTCCAACGTTTTCATAATGCTGTTGCACACTTAATAAAGTACAGTATAGTGCAAACATAACTTTTATATGCACTAGGAAACAGTAAAATTCATGTGACTTATTTTCTTTCAATATTCACTGCATTATAGTGGTCTGAAATCAAACCTGCAATGTATCTGAGGTATGCCTATACTATATTTTGTTTAACTATCTCCTGATGGGCATTTAGGTTGTTTACACCTTGTATTTGTTGAATAAATATTTATGGAACACTAACAATATGTCAGACTCTATCCTTAGCACAGGAGCACAGTGGTAGAATAGACATGAGTCCCCTCCTTTACAGACCAAAAGGAGAAACACACATTACCAGTACGAAGTTACATGCTATGATCAGGAGTTAGTTATAAAGCAAAAAGCAAGAAGGACATCCAGTGTAGATAATGATTAAGTGGAGATCTTAAGGATGAGTAAGAGCTAGCCACACCAAAGGGGAGAGAGTAGAAAATATTCAAGGCAGAGGAAAAGTCTGTGTAGAAGCTCTGAGGCAAAAGAGCAGTACTGGAGGAACCAAAAGATGTATCTTGTAAGGAAAGTGTAATGGGGAACAGTAAGTGAAGAAGCTGGAGAGATAAGCCAAGTCCAGATTATGCAGTCCTGCTTTTTTTTTTTTTTTTTTTTCCAAAAAACATCCTAAATGTACGAGTAACCAATGACCAGTGGTAAACAGTCAACTAAAGTAAGAAATTTAGGGTGTATGAACCACTGAAATTATTGCCCTGAGATTATCTTTAAACCTCAAACCAAAAATATGCCTTAAAGTCTTCTTAGAACCAAGTAATAGTTTAGCTTAACTAATTAAAAATGTCTGCCTTGATCATTATGCTATTTTAAGAATTATCTACATAGGATCAAATTGACAAGAGCAACTAGAAAGATTAGGAAGCAGCGAGTTGATGTTAATGGGGGAGGAACAACTCAGAAAAGGAGGGTAAGGATGATTGCACGATTCAAAAAATGTCGTCAGTGTCACTAAATTGTACACGTAGAAACTGTTGAATTGGTTTATGTTTTGCTATGTATGGGATCTCTGGTGGCGTAGTGCCTAAGGCAGTTGACTGCTAACCAGAAGGCTGGAGGTTCAAACCTACCAGCCACTCCTCAGAAGGAAGGTTGGCCAATCTACTTCTGTAGTGATACTGCCTCGGAAACCCAAGGAGTCGCCGCTATGAGTCAGATCCAACTCAACGATAGTAAGATTGGTTTTTAGAGTTTTTTTGCTGTGTATATTCTCAACAACAACTAAATAAATAAAATTCAAGGAAAAAGAAGTTTAGAAGCATCCTCCTAGCTGCAGTGTGGAAATGGGTTAGTGGAAGGGACAGCTGGATGCAGGGCAGCAGATAGATCACTACAATGATCCATATGACAGTATGGCCCAGGGGTAGTAACTGGAGTTCGGGAGAATGAGTTGGATTTGATAAATATTTAAGAAGTAGAATCAATAAGAGTTAGTGATAAACTAAATGTGGGGTGTAAGAGGTGAAACTTTGAGGTTTCTTACCTAGGCAAATGGGTAGAATATTGGCAGCACCCACTGAGCTAGAAACATGAAAGGAAAAGCAGGTGGATGAGAGAGAATGGTTCAGTCTAAAAAGCAGTTTAATATATTGGTTTGAAAGTTGTTGTTAGATGCCATCAAGCCAGCTCCAACTCATAGTGACCCTGTGTACTACCGTACGAAACACTGCCCAGTCCTGCGCTATCCTTACAATTCTTGCTATGCTTGAGCCCATCGTTCCAACCACTGTGTCAATCCATCTGTTTTTTCTCTGACCCTCTACTTTACCAAGCATGATATTCTTCTCTAGGGACTGGTCCCTTCTAACATAACCAAAGTATAAGAGATGAAGTCTGGCCATTCTCACTTCTAAGGAGCATTCCAGCTGCACTTCTTCCAGAACAGATTTGTCCTTCTGGCAGCGCATGGTGTATTCAATATTCTTTGCCACCACCACAATTCAAAGGCATCAACTCATCTTTGGTCTTCCTTATTCACTGTCAAGCGTTCACATTCGTATGAGGCAGTTGAAAATACCTCATATGAAGGTATTTTGGTTCAGGTGCGCCTTAGTCTTCAAAGTGACATCTTTGCTCCTTAACACTTTAAAAGAGGTCTTTTTGAAAGAGGTTTGAACGTTAGGGGAGAGCTCTGTAAACCTTCACTGAAATCATAATAAAAATTAAAAAAAAAAAAAGTTAGAGGAGGGAAATAGTGTCTGGTCAAAATCTAAGACAGCCTAAATAATTCATTTTTTTTTCCCCTCCAGAGTAGAACTGACCCAATTAAGTAAGTGCTTGATTTTCTAATTCACTGTCAAATTACTGTCTCAGTGTCTTCCCTCCTTAACACGTAGGATCTGCTTTTGTAGTTACCACCCTTCTCGTTTCAGTTCTATTCAATAATCATATATTGCTGGACCTCTTGGCTAAGTGTTAGGGATAAAGGGAGGAAGGAAGTGGTGCCTGCTCTCAAGAATTGGTCTGTTATGGAAATAAGACGTATATATAAATGGTTAAGGACAACCTATACAACTATGAGACCAGAAGAACTAGATGGTGCCCGGCTACCACTGTCATCCACTTGGAAGGGATGTAGGAGATCTTGGATAGAGAGGGAGAACAATGTGGAACAAAACTCAAAATCATTTGGAGGGAAAAAAAAAAAAAAAGAAGGTGAGGACCAGGTTTGCTGGTCCAATAGAGCCCAGTGGAACTACTGAGACTATGGCCCCTAGCTGCCCTTCAGGTCTGGAATTGAACCCACACCTGTGGTTTCCAGCCAAACAAAGTACAGGCATGTGAGTTAAACATTTACCTCAAGTAGACATATACCCTGGAGAGAACAATCATGGGAGAAGGAAGGGCTGCTTATGCACAGGGAGACAGCTCAGGGGGCAGGAGAGTATGGAGGGATGGACACTGGGAAGAGGTAACTATGGGGAGGAAGTGGGAGGGGAGCTGTTGCATTGTGGTAAATTGTGGTCAATGACATGAGACAAAGTATATGTGAACTGCTGTATGGAAAGTGAATTTGCTCTGTAAATCTTCACCCAAATCAAAATTTTAAAAATAAATAAATAAAATAAATGTTTAAGGAGCTCTGGTGGCATAGTGCCTAAGGCATTTGACTGCTAACCAGAAGGCTGGTGGTTCAAACCCACCAGCCATTCCTTGGAAGGAAGACTGGGCAATCTTCTTCCATGGTAATGTTGTTGTTGTGTGCCATTCAGTGATACTGCCTTGGAAACCCAAGGGTCGCTATGAGTCGAAATTGACTTGTCAACGGCAGTGAGTTTGTTTTTTGTTTTTATATAAATTGTTGATTACAGTGTGATAAGTACTGTGATGAAGAATTTGTTAAAAGCATTTTCAAGCTCTTCTTTGGTGCCCAGTATTTCATTCAGATTTTTTTTTTTTTTTTTTTTTGACTACTTCCTTTCTGTTTGGCTTTTGGATCAAAGTCTAAATGAGTATGCAGTGTGTCTTTGTAATCACAAATCATGATGAGACATTACTGCACAGCATTGCTTTGAATTTCTTCTCTAGGCTTCATCGGTGGTTCAGTTAATTTGAGTCAGGGCTACAGCAATCATCAGATCATCATCCACTTCCTGTGCTTTGACTTCTAACCATTTCTTAACTTTTCTATCTCCTATATTAACTCTATGCACACTAGTAATAATTGACCTAGGCTGGAGGGTTTCTGACTCTCTTAATCTTATTCACCAGAAAAATTTGTATGTGTGCTGGCTGATGAATACCATAACCCTCCAAGGGTGTTAATTAAAATTTCAGAGAAGTTTGATGTTGACTAGGGTGTAAAAATTATTTTGTGATTAAACATTGTCTGTTGGAAAAGGTTTCCAACCATTTGGCCCATTTTCCACCTAAAGTAATTTCATTGAGCCATACTTGGGTCTCTGAAACCATGAGAGACCTTTAATGTGTTTAGTACATGATAACTAATGGTACATTTTCCCTGGACTGGAATATGTTGGATGCAGATTGCCTGTGAATACTAATTCATTGCATGTCTGTTGTTGTACTGAACTCTAGATTAAAGAATTCATTTATTTATTCTATAATGTTTTTGAGCCGCTGCTATCTGCCAGGCACTGTACCTGAATAAGACTCAGGCTATAACTTGCAATAATACCCACATGGCATGTAGAAGAAGGTTGTAGAAGCACTAAGAAGAAACTAACTAGTTGAGTCAGTTTTATAAAGTACTTAGAATGTGGTAAGCAGTGAGTAAATGTTAGTTGCCTCTATTAATCATCTTTATTATTGGATATTGCATACAAGTGGAATCACACAATAGTTGTCCTTTTGTGTCTGGCTCATTTCAAGATTCATCCATGTTATAATGCATTAGGATTTCATTCCTTTTTATGCCTAAATAATATTCTGTTGTGTGTGAACACAACAAATACCACATTTTGTTTTTCATTCACTTGTTGATGTTCATTTGGATTGTTTCCACCTTTGCCTATTGTGAGTAATGGTGCAGTGAACACTGATTAGCTTTTAACAAAAAAAAAAGTTATAAATCCTTATTGGAAGTAAATCTTTTAATATAAGCAGTTAGGTACTACTTGTTCACTGAGTTGTCATGCTTTTAATATTTTAGCTCTTGAATGTTAAATATTGGACATCTGTAACTCAGATTGATATTACTTGAATTTAAATGAAGATGTTTATACATCTAAATTCAAAACTGCCAGCAAAAGCTCAGTATTTCTAATCAATCTCATGTGGTAAGATTTTGGCAGCCAAGTTTAGAAGATAATTGTGTCTGTTAATGAAGGATCCATGATGGGGCAACAATTAAGTGCTCAGCTGTGAACCAGAATATTTGCAGTTTGAACCCACTCAGTGGTTCTGCAGGAGAAAGCAATCAAGTAAAGTACTCAATTTAGTATTTTTGTGGTGATCTGCTTCCAAAGTCACAGCCTTGAAAACCCTGTGGAGCAGTTCTACTTTGCACACAGGGGGTTGGGTTGCCATGAGTTGGAATGGACTTGACAGCACCTAACAGCAACAACATCGATGGACTGCAGGATTTGTGTGTCAATTAAGCATCTCGTAACTTAAGGAGATCATGTAAATTTTATGGCTAAACTGAAATATACTGTAGCAACAAGTCACTTCTTTGATGTCTGTATATAGTGCTTGGATTATTTTAAGTGAGATTTAAGAACCTGAATGAGGATTCAGAATTTGTGCCATACTTTGCTGAGAATCAATATTCAGTTCAAGAAATATTACGAAGGGACAAAACAGAAGTAAAAATTTTTATTTCTTTTTTAACCTTCCTCCTCCTCCTTCATAACCTTCATACAGTTAGCACAGTGCTTAGGCACAGTGGGCACTCAGTTTTTATTGTAGTGAAGATATATCAGAATAAATATACATATATTGGATTCATCTTAAAAATACATGCCGGGGAGGCGGGGCAAGATGGCGGACTAGGCAGAAGGATTGCACAGACCCTCTTCAACAAAGAAAAGGGAAACCAATTAACACAGACACAGAAGATAATCT
>NW_006921661.1:9261184-9262918 GCF_000298275.1 Orycteropus afer afer
ACAAAGTATATGTGAACTGCTGTATGAAAAGTGAATTTACTCTGTAAATCTTCACCCAAATCCTAAAAAAAAAAAAAATAAAAAAAATACATGCCTACTTTTTTGGCACTCATGATGCCTACATTACCGTTGCTAAATTTAAACAAAATACGCCATTTGGTTTTCTGAAAACACAACTTCTGGTCACCTACCAAGAGTGTTTTTAGGCAGAAACCTCCTATGAGAAGTTTTTCTTTCTTCTCTCTGCCCCCCAAATAAAGTTCATGAAGATCATGTCCTAAAGTAGGAATTTACTTGGACTTAGCATTAGCAGTTACTCTGAGGATGTTACATAATTACATGGAAAACATCTTAAGAATTTGGAGGCCTATATTTTAAGTATATTTAAAGTGCTTGCTAGTGACATCTAGTGGTAAAAGTACAGTAGAATGTGCACTTTTATTCCTCAATGCTTTGGGGACAGAATTTGTGGGGGGTTTTGTTTGTTTTGTTTTGTTTTTAAACTCAGTTTTATATTAAAAATGTAATGCAATTATCAAATATAAAATACAAATATATTTCTTTACTACAAAACCTTCATTGAGGGTTCATTGAGATGTAACATGAAAACAAGCAACAATAGAAAAAAAATTGATAAATTGGACTTCATCAAAATGAAAAACTTTCATGCACCAAAGGACACTATTGAGAAAGTGCATAGATAACAGAATGCAAGGAAGTATTTTCAAATCATGTATCTCATAAAAATAAAGTGTCCAGAATATATAAAGACCTTTTAGAACTCAACAACCAAAAAGACAAACAGCCCAATTAAAAAATGGGCAAAGAATTGAATAGACACTTCTCCAAGAAGATATATGAATGACCAAAAAGCACACGAAAAGATGCTTAATGTCATTGTCATTAGAGAAATGCACATCAAAATGACAGTGAGATACCAGGTTACACCTGGTAGTGATGTGGCTAGATTAAAAACAAAACAGCAGTAGAAAATAACAAGTATTGGCAAGGATGTGGAGAAATTGCAACCCTCATAGATTGCTGGGGAAAATGTAAAATGGTGCAGCTGCTCTGCAAACAGTTTAATATTCCTTAAGAAGTTAAGTACAGAATTACCATGTGAGCCAGCAGTTCCACTCTTAGGTATATATACCCAAATGGATTGAAAATAAATATTCATACAAAAAGTTCATAGCAGCATTATTCATAGTACCAAAAAGTGGAAACAAACCAAATGTCCACTGATGAATAGGTAAACCGTGGTATATCTGTACAGTGGAATATTACTCAACCATGTAAAGGAATGACTAACTGATACATGTTGCAGTGTGATTGAGTGTTGAAAACATTATGCTAAGTAGAAGAAGTTAGGTGCAAAAGGCCACATACAGTATAATTCCATTTATATGAACTGTCCAGAGAGACAAATCCATATAGGCAGAAAGCAGATTAGCTGTCAGAGCTGAAAGAAGAAGGGAGTGGGGAATGATTGCTTAATGGATATAGGCTTCGTTTTTGGGATGATGAAAATATTGTAGAATTAGATAGTAATGGTAATTGCATAACATTGGGCATGTACTAAAAGCCACTGAATTGTACACTTTAAAATGGTTAAGATGGTGAATTTTATGTTACATGAATTTTACCTTAATTGAAAGGGGGGGAAAAAAAAACCTTGATTGATGGCAACACTCTAAACATTTTTGAATTATTACTACACGTATTATTCATATA
>NW_006921661.1:9263018-9264328 GCF_000298275.1 Orycteropus afer afer
AGTTACTAAAATATATACAGTGAAATAAAAACTGTTAAGTGTTAAGACTGTATCAGGACTTTGAACTACTTTGTTGTCTCCCCTGCCGAGAATCTGAATTTCTACCCCACATATACTGAATCAGACTCTACATTTTAACAGGATCCTCCAAAAAAACCTTCTGTATATAGTCCAGGGCTTTGAATTGGTTCACTCTGGTTTGACTCGCTGCTAAGAATTTACATTTCTACCCCAGATATACTGAATCAGAATCTACATGTTGGGCACCCAGGTGACACAGTAGCGTTTAGCTGCTAATAGATAGGTTGGCAGTTTGAACCCCCCCTAGCTGCTCTGCAGGAGAAACATGGCAGCAGTCTGAGTCCATAAAGATTTATAGCCTTGGAAACCCTATAAGGCAGGTCTGCTTTGTCTTACAGGGTCGCTGTGAGTCAGAACTGACTCAGTGGCAGTGGGTTTGGTTTTGGTTTTTTGGAGGATCTTGTTAAAATGTAGATTCTGATTCAGTATATCTAGGGTGGAAAGTCAGACTCTCAGCAGGGGGTTAAACTAGAATGAACTAGTTCAAAGTCCTGATACAGTCTTAACAGTTTTTATTTCACTGTATATATTTAGTGACTGTATATATCATAGCTTGAGGAGCTCTGGTAGCTTAGTGCCTAAGGCATTTGATTGCTAACCAGAAGGTTCAAACCCACCAGCCACTCCTCAGAAGGAAGGTTGGGCAATCTACTTCAATAGTGATACTGCCTCGAAAACCCAAAGAGGGGTCGCTATGAGTCGAGTCCGACTCAACGGCGAATAACAACAACAAGAACATATATCATAGCTTAGTTATTCTTCAACTGTCCAGTGGCTTTTTTTTCTCTTTTTCTTTTTCACTTCCAAAGAGTCCAGCTATACAAATGTAAACAAATAAGAATATTTAATACCCTTCATTGTTATTGCATTGGTGTTTCTTCCTCAAAACGGGATCCTTGAATCACTTTTTTTGGTCCTGTTTCTATTGTCTTTTTTCTCTGACTGCTCTCTAATAAGAATACACTAGTTTATGATCCTACCAATAGTGGATGAGGAAACAATCTAGGAGATTAATGTTTATTGATTGTCTACTCTATTCCAGGTATTGTGCCTTGATTGACTCATGTCCACTGTTTCATTTAAATCCCACACCTACCTACTCTGTTATAATAAAGTGGTTACAGAAGTTGATAAAGTTGGTGCAAAAAGGGCAAGGAGGCCACATGTTCTGACCTCCTAGAACCCCACAAGAGGAAGACAGGATTACCAGCAGTAACCCAAGGCCTATT
>NW_006921661.1:9265056-9271330 GCF_000298275.1 Orycteropus afer afer
AACAACAACAGTTGGTAAATAGACAAACAGCACAACCCAGGCCTTTTGTTTCCAAGTTTTTTCTTGTTTTTCCGTAACTATACAAATATTAAATTTTATGTTTTCTGTTCCTGTTTATTAAAGAGTCATTTTCTGAAGTGATTGTTTACTGTTTGTATGTACTTTTACATAAAAATCAGTATCTTTTGTCTATTAGATTTTAAACGGAACTATTTTTCTTGTAGGCAGTAGGCATTATGTGTCAAAGTTCTATTGTTATTCATTTTGCTTTTTTTTTTTTTTTCTACTCCTATATTCTAGGCTCTTGATGGAAATGTGTATGATCACCTTAAGGATTATTTAATAGCCTTCAGCCGGACTGAGCTAGAGACATGTCAGGCTGTGCAGAACACGTTTCAATTTTTATTAGAAACTTCCAGCAAGGTAAGACAACCAGATTACTTTTAGTGCAGTAGGTGATGTTATTCAAATGTTTTTGCATACAAACAAAATAAAGGTGCCAATGACATTAGAATGCTTTAAAGGACAGATTCCCTGGAAACCATATTCCTTCAAACAAAGTTAGAAAATGTTCTGTCCTAAGTGTTGCTTTGTTGGTGAAGATGGTTCCAAACGAGAAAAGGGAGGTAATGGTTCAGGCTCACTCAGAGCTTTGGAATGAATAGTTAAAGAGTTTTTTCTTCTACTCAAATGAATTTTGAATGCTCTCAACTTAGTCGTTTGAGGGAACAAGTACAAAGAATAGTAAAGGGCACAAATGTGAAAGTAGCATTTTATAATTGATAAAGAAATGAGTATAACATCTTGTTTTTTTACAAATTAAATCTTACCCTCTGTATACTGTCTTTCTTTGACAGTCTTTTCATTCAAAAGTATTGAAATCCATCACTTTTACTGGTTTTGTGGTTGCCTCTTCTGCCCCTTTGAAATGCAGGGATGAGCCATTTACATAGCTCAGCACTTTCACTCTGTATTTTAGACACTGTGCATAGCATATGCCTGGTTTTGGTCTCATGCTGATACTTCTGCTTTTACCTCAATGGACTAGTGATGTTTTTGCAACTAGGACCCAGGGCTGCCAAGCAGAGCTATTTCTGCTGCTGCTTAAAGACAGAAAGAGAATTTCTAGAGTTGGTTTTGGCAGATAACCCAATTTGCATCCCTTGTTATTCAGCACAGTTGTTGAATTGATTGATCAGTTCCAGTCCTTATTCCCATTGGGTTATAAGAGTTCATCATTGAAACCCTACCATGGCTTTTGTTCTCGCTCTCTGGTACACAGATTTGCCTCTTATTGTTAAGCATGTCTTTGTATATTAAAAATGACTTTTAAAATATTTTATTTAAAACTTTTTTTTTTTTAATTGTGCTTTGGGTGCAAATTTACAAAGCAAATTTGTTTCACATTCAACAGTTCATGCACATTTGATTTCACAGCCCCAGTTACCATGCCCAACCATAAATAACTCTCCTCCCTTCCCCTTCTTGTGACTACAACCTTCCTGTGCCCTTCTTAACTATGCATTTCTATCTGTCCAGCTTTCCCTCTGTGTGAATGCTGCCCCTTTGGTGTCTCATGGCTGATTGATCTAAAGGGTGCATCACCCTGGAGTAGGTGCTCTGCATGTAGGTCTTTCTACTGTTGGGCTGAGAGCCAATCCATGAACATGAGTCCATTTCTAGGCCCAAAGGATAACCCAGGGCCATAGTCTCGGGGGTTCCACCAGTTTCTCTCTGACCAGTAAATCTGGCCTTTTTTTTTTTCCAATTTTTATTGTGATTTGGGTGAAAGTTTACAGAACAAATTCATTTTCCATACAGCAGTTTACATACACTTTATCTCATGACATTGACTGCAATTTCCCACAATACAGCGGCTCTCTTCCCACTTCCTCCCCATAGTTACCTCTTCCCTGTGTCCTTCCCTTCCATGCACTCCTGCCCCTCGAGCTGTCTCCCTGTGCATGCACAGCCCTTTTCTTCTCCCATGATTGATCTCTCCAAGGAGTGTATCTACCTAATGTAAGTGTTCAGCTCATATGCCTGTCTTTTGTTTGGCTAGAAGCCACAGGAGTGGGTTCAGTTCCAAACCTGAAGGGCAGCTAGGGGCCATAGTCTCAGAGGTTCTACCAGGCTCTATCAGACCAACAGAGTCCCTTTTTTTTTTTTTTTTTTTAATGATTTTGAGCTTTGTTCCACATTGTTCTCCCACTCTATCCGGGATCTCCTACAGAGATCTGAGTAGTTGACAGTGGTAGCAGGGTACCATCTAGATCTTCTGTTCTCATAGTTGTATAGGCTGAGGATCTAATGGTATACCAGTCCCTTAGACTAATTGTTTCCATGTACCTTTGGTTTTCTTCATTCTTCTTTGCTCTGAACAAGGAGAGACCCATCATTGCATCTAGATGGCTGCTTGCACGTTTTTAAGATCCCAGTCACTACTTGCCAAAGTAGGACATGGAACAATGTTTTTGTGTAGTATGTTATGCCAGTTGAGCTTCAAGTCCCCTGTGATTCTGGTCATTTTTGTATTTTTGAATTTTGTTCCACATTTTTCTTCCACTCTATCCAGGATCTCCAGTTTGGGTCCTTTTCTGAGCAGTTGGCATTGGTAGCTGGGCACCGTCTAGTTCTTCTGGTCTCGAAGTCATGAAGACTGAGGCCCTTGTGATCCATCTTATCCTTGAACTAATTGTTTCCAGATGGCTTTGATTTTCTTCACTCTTCTTTGCTTCAGATGAGAGGAGACCAATAGTTGCATCTTAGATGGCCACTCTAAAGCTTTTAAGACCCCAGTTGCTACTCACCAAAGTAGGTCGTGGAATAAGATTTTTATGTACTGTGTTGTGCCAATAGAGCATGATTTTATAACTTCTTTATATTTAGTCAGAAGAGGCAGGTTTCAGTACATAGTCACTCTTTTCTCTCGACCAGGAAGACAATCTCCACATCTTTAAAGGTGATAAATCTTGGAAGTTGCAAAGCTATTTTCTTTCAGTTAATTTTCTTTCAGTTGGAGTTTTGATCTGGAAATTGACAGTCTACATGTGAACATGATAAAGTAATAATTTACTTTTTCAAAAGTCACAAGTCAACTTTCTAACAATTTTAAACCTCCCTGAATAGAATTGGGTGCCTAGAAGGAAGTTTCTCAAAAATGACATTTGAATAACATTTCCACAGCTTTGTTCTATAGGAAAGCCCTTAGCTGTCTTTCAGACCTTATTGACTCAATTTAGTGCCTAAGACATTTGACTGCTAACCAGAAGGTTGGCAATTCAAACCCACCAGCCATTCCATGGGAGGAAGACTAGGCAATCTACTTCCGTAAAGATTTACTACCTCGGAAACCCAAAAAGGGTCACTATGAGTTAGTATCAACTCACTGGCAGTGAGTTTGGTTTTTTGGTTTTCTGCCCATCTTGGATTTCTAGTTGTTAGACCTCTGTAAATTAACCAAGAGAATCTGTTAGAAACCAACAGGGTGGTAGCTAACTGATAAGAAGAGAGAAGACACCATGTCACTTTAGTTTTGTGTATTTCACTGTATGTAAATTATATTTCAATAAAATGTATTTAAAAAAAAAAGAGAAGACAGAATTATTTGTGTGTTTTAACTTAGCAAATAATTATTTATCCAGCAATAGTGTATTTCTTCAGGAAAGAACTAACAGTAATATAATGTAATAAGTATCCCAAAGGAGTATGTTCTGTAGATGTATAGATATGTATCTAATCTATAGATTAGAGAGGGTGTTCTGGTGGCGTAGTACCTAAGGCATTTAACTGCTAATCAGAAGACTGGTGGTTCAAACCCACCAGCTGCTCCTTGGAAGGAAGGTTAGGCAATCTACTTCTGTAGTGATACTGCCTCAGAAACCCAAGGAGGGGTCGCTGTGAGTCGAACCCAACTCGATGACAGTGGGTTGAGTTGTTGATTTGATAGATTACAGAAGAGTTAATTCTGACTCAGAGGGATTATTAGATTAAAAAGGATACATAGAAGTGATATCTGGAAAGAATTTAAAGGATGATTAAAAGTTTGATAAAAAATAAAAAAGGATCGATGAGTATACTATAAAAAGAAAGGGCAGAAACTGAGACGACTAAGGAAAAGTGTTATTTTGGGGAATGGTTAAAAGTGCATATGATAAGAGCCTTGATTTTCACTTGAAAAGTGATGGGAAATCCTTCCGGAGTATCTTCATAGCATGACCCTTCCCCTTCACTAGCATACTGGGGTTAGTGAACCACTCTTATTTAAAACCACAGTTTGTCTGTCAGTTTGTCATACTGTGGTGGCTAGCATTTTGCTGGCTTGCTGGGAGCTGTGCCACTGGCATTTCAAATAGTAGCAGGGTCACCTAGGAACTCTGGTAGCATAGTGCTACCAGAAGGTAACCAGAAGGCTGGTGGTTCAGACCCACCAGCCATTCATCAGAAGAAAGGTTGGGCAATCTATTTCTGTAGTGATACTGCCTCGGAAACCCAAGGAGGGGTCGCTATGAGTCGGGTCTGACTCGATGGCACATAACAACAACAACAACAGCGGGGTCACCCTGGTGGACAGGTTTCAGTGAAACTTCCAGGTTGAGACAGACTAGGACAAAGAACCTGGCAATTTACTTTTGAAAAAAAAAAAATTATCTGCTTTTGGGGGGCGTGGAATGTAAGCGGGCAGTGTTTGGTTCTGTTGTAGACAGGGTCATTATGAGTTGAACTGACTTAATATCACCTAATAACAACTTACCTAAGGAAATGTCTCATCAATCCTGATGTGAGAGATGGAGGAAGTCTGAGAAATACTGGGTTAGCACATAGAATATGTGGTAGGAGATATGACTGGAAAGGTAGTTTGGGACCAGTTTGTAGAAAAGTCTCATCTTTGTCACTAAGAAGTTTGATCTTTATCCTGATGAAAACTGATGGCCAGCAAGGAACTTTAAGTAGGGAGGTGGCTCTGGAAAGTGAAAAGAATCTAGCAGAAGAGAGACTGAATTATTGCACTAAGACAAACAAGAAATGAAGGAGCCCCAAAGAGATAAAGAGATTAATGGGACTTCAGGTCATTTCTGAAGTAGACCTGATAATTACCAAGAATAAGTTGATTGGATACACAACCCCTAACTTATAAAACAGTAAAGTATTTAGTAGTAAAAATAGGTAATATTTTGCATTACACTTAACAATTTTCTAAGAGGTTTTTTTTTTTTTTTTACCCCCCCATCTTTCATCTTGAATTCCATGAGGTTGGATAATGATGCTCATTTTATAGAGAGGAAAATGAACTCAAGAAACAGCTGTAACTTGCCTGAGGTTATACACTTACACAACACACTTTCCATTCTTCTTTGTACTATACCATCTCTTTAGCTTACATTATTTTCATAGAAAATAAATTAAAAATTTATCAACTAGCATGGACACATAAAGAGAAGCTTTCATTTTCCTCTGCATTCACTCATGTGACTATCTCGTTCCCTAGAGATGAAGAATAATAAATGAGATGCTCTTATGTTTAGATTGAAAGTGGTGGGAATAAAGATTTAATAAAAATGATGTATTTAGGAGATGTGTCCTTTTGTTCCAAGTACCAGAAGAGCTTAAAACCTACAGGCCTTATGCCATGTGCTTTTCTCTTATAAAGAGTGTGTTGTTTTGCCCTTGTTAGTACTACTAAAAGCAATTGGAGATCTGATACCCTCAAGGAAAGTTTGAAAGTCTTAGATTTTTATTCTGTCACTATTATGGTATCATTATGGGGTAAAATATCTTTTGCCACTTGTCTAGAATATAACTGTACATATTCCCAAGAACATTTTGGGGATAATTCATGACAAACTAAACAGTAAGGTACTGCCTATATTTTTCATCCCCTTAATGGAAAAGTGCTATCTCTTGGGCTTTTGTTAATTTTTAATTATTGATGAAGCTGGTTTTTCTCCTTAAAAATTTATGAAATATTTTGTATATGTAAGTGAAACAGATATTGTCATAAATATTTTCTCTAGGACAGTAGTTCCAAAGACAGCTAGCTCTACTGGCCTTTCTGATTTGTTTATGTATGCTTGCTTTCTGTCTGCACTAAAGAAACTCGTACCAATTAATATCATGGCTGTTTTAACAATTCAGAAAATAATAATGTTATTCTATATTTCCTTGGAGGTTAGATTTTCTAGTGTTGCCATTCTTAATACCTTGAAGACTAACCAGAAAAGTAAACTTACAATTCTTTAATAATTATAGTGTTGTTGTTATGCGCCGTCGAGTC
>NW_006921661.1:9271505-9274233 GCF_000298275.1 Orycteropus afer afer
TAGGCACTATGCTACCAGAGCTCCTAATAATTATAGTAGTCGGAAGTAAAATATAAATTATCTTTGTTCGGACAAAGATTTTTTTTTACTTTAATAAGATTATTTGGATTTATTTCTCCATACTCTAAATTGATTAAAATCCCAAATACCTTAATTCAGTTCTAGAAAGTGGATCATGTTAAGTTAAACTTTTTAATAATAGGAAAAATTAGAAAATTGATAATAAGCGTAACATGCACCTTTGGCATTTAGGATTTTCATTATTGTCATTAAACCTTCCCAGAGGGTAAAGGAAGAATCATTCAGTATTTTGAACACTAACAGGAGTTTAGTCATCTGTCAGTGTTTCACATAGCAGTTCTGCAGTTTTTCTTTTTTCTTTTGCCCTATTCATGCCATCACCAACCCCCAAAAAAGGGGATACCTGCATTTATCTCACTGACAATTTGAGTTACCTGAATTTTTAATCCTTTCATAAGGATAATATTTTTATTTTGATGATCAGATTAAATGATTCTCTCTTAGAAGCCCTTCTATATGTGCACCCTTATCTAGTGGCTCCCCAAGAAGATTAAATTCTCCATGCAAAACTATGAAGTCCTTAGGGCAAGGATCATGTCTTAAATATATTTATATTCCTAGTGCCTAGCACTTAGTTGGCAGTTAATAAATATTTGCTAAATGAATGAATTTCATGTTCAAAGCAACTTGGTGAGTAGTTTTTTGAATCTTTATAACACTATTCCTTTCTAGGACATCCCTTCATGCTTACAATTTCATTCCTTCGTTCAGAAATTTTTTTTTTTTTAGTTTAGCTTTTGTTGTTGAGAGTATACATAACTAAACATACACCAATTCAACAATTCCTACATGAATAGTTCAGTGACATTGATTACATTCTTCAAGTTGTATAACCATTCTCATCCTCCTTTTCCAAATTGCTCCTCCTCCACTAACATTAATCCACTGCCCCCTGAGTTTCCTATCTAATCTTTCCAGTGACTATTGTCAATCTGATCCCATATGGATAGGTCTTAAAAAGCACGGTGCTCAAGGCAGACATTCTTTTCTAATTCAACTAAATTATTGTTTGGTTTAGAGAAGACTTAAAGATGAATTCTGGCTTAAGATTTACAGAGTATCTCAGGGCAACAGTTTAAGGGATTCATTCAACAGATATTTATGTTTATGTTGTGCCATGCCAAAACCTTGAAAGCTTTTATCGTGCCCTTCTTATACAAATTGTACCTCATTTTAAATAAATAGTTGACTTGGAAAAGTTTCCCTTGTAGAGTTATAAACATACTCTAGCCTATAAATAAAAAGGGAATGGTAGACAAATCTCTTGTTTTTCCTACTCCTAATGAATTCCTGGATATAGGCATTTATCATCAAAGGCTGTTGTTTATTAGCTTCCTAGGGCTCTGGTAGCATAGTGCCTAAGGCACTTGACTGCTAACCAGAAGGCTGGCGGTTCAAACCCACCAGCCATTCCTCGGAAGGAAGATGGGGCAATCTACTTCCGTAGTGATACTGGCTCGGAAATCCAAGGAGGGGTCGCTATGAGTCGGGTCTGACTCGACGGCACATAACAACAACAGACAACAACAGGGCTCCTGTAACAAATGACCACAACTGTGTGGCTTAAAACAGAAATTCATTCTTTCACAGTTTTGGAGGCCGTAAGTCCAAATTCAGGGTTTTAGCAGGGTGACAGAACCTTCTGTAGGTTCTCAGCAAGAAATCATTCCTTTCTTCTTCCAGCTTCTAGTAGCTCCAGTCATTCTTTGGCTTGTAGCTGCATTACTCCACGCGCTGCCTCCATGCTCCCATTGTGTCTTCCTCTGCTATCTGTGTTCTTCTCCATATGTCTCTCATAAAGATATTTGTCATTGGATTTAGGGTCCACTTGGATAGTGGGAGATGATCTCATCTCAAAATCTTTCATTTAATCCTTAGCTTTTTATCAAATAAAGTAACATTCACAATTTTCAGGGATTAGGACGTGGACATCTTTTTGGAGGCCACTGTTCAGCCATTGTCCAGCCCTCTACAGCTGTTGTTCTGGTTACCTATGCCTCTCTGACAAGAATATACCACAAATGGGATGGCTTTAACTATCAGGAGTTTATTCTCTTACAGTTTGAGAGACTAGAAATCCAAGTTTAAAGTGCCAGGCTCTAGGGTCTGGGTGAAAGCCACTCAACCTTAGGGTCCAGCTCTGCCTCCTGCTTCTGGCGCACTGGAGCTAGAGGCATTTTTTCACTCAGACAGCTGCTGGCTGCTGAGGCTGACAAGCCCAAGGTTGACAAATAAAAAGGCGCAGTCCCAGTGTTACAAAACCACACAGCAGGCCATTAATTATAAGTCCCAAGGTTGGCAGAGCATGGTAGGCTGCTGAACAACGACTCAGCTACATGCAGCATCCAAGCATGCTAAAGACTCTCTGCAAGGCTTCTCCTTATATACAGGAAACAGACCACCTCCCAAAGGCAGCTACTCAGCTGCTTGTGGTAGATCCCACCATGAAGTTGATTGCCAGTCTTATCATGGAAATAACTACCACCAGCTGCCCAGCCACTCAACCAGGCCCAGCCAAGTTGACATACAAATTTAACTACCACAGCTGTTAACATCATAAAAAGAGAGACAGTAAGAGCAAAATTTCTTCATGGATGTAAATACTACCTATGATGTATTTCTGTTCAAAAAAAAAAAACCTAAGCAA
>NW_006921661.1:9278190-9301709 GCF_000298275.1 Orycteropus afer afer
TAAATCTTCACCCAAATCACAATTTAAAAAAATAAAATAATAAATAAATAATAGGAAAAAAACAAACAAAATATATATGAACCAATCAGGAAAATTGGAACACTTTCTGGAAATTTTATTAGTATTTATTGCACATTTCTTTATGTATGTCGTTGTTGTTGTTATGTGCCGTCGAGTCGGGCCCAACTCATAGCGACCCCTTCTTGGGTTTCCGAGGCAGTATCATTATGGAAGTAGATTGCCCCATCTTCCTTCCGAGGAGTGGCTCGTGGGTTTGAACTTCCAGCCTTCTGGTTAGCAGTCAAGTACCTTAGGCACTACGCTACCAGAGCTCCCTTCTGTATGTATAGACTTTTTAAAAAGAGTCCTTATATCTTTCACATATCATATGGAAACATTTATGAATGAGATGATATATCTGGAGCTTACCTCATTATAACTGGCATGGGAGGAGTGGTGTTGGGTTTACAGGTGAAACAAGATTGGCCATGAGATGACATTTGGAAGCTGGATGATGGGACATGGGAATACATACCATATTGTTACGGAAATAAAGTGTGCATTATATGTGTGTTGTTTTGTTGTACAAACTGCACAAGTCCCTTGCACATTAGTTTCCTACACAGGCTATATGTGTTAATTATGTGGGTGTGTTATCTGTGAAAAATATAGTAACATTGTTACTTCACATATTCTTTATATATTATGTATTTGAAATTTCCCCTAGCAAAAAGTTAAAAACTAAAAAAGGTTGAAACACACTCCCACTTAAAAAAGAGAGAGAGAGAGAGAGAGATTTGAATTGCTCAGGAAGATAGGTTTGATGTCTAGAAGGATGAGTGATATGCCTGGTCTTTTGTACAAGATGATTATTGAGGCTTTCCTGGCAGTCTCAAGAGCTTTCACAGCTACTCTACTTAAAACTAGAATCCAGGAAAATGATAAAATACATTTCTCTTTGAGAATATACGTATCTACCCAATTTTCCCTGACCAAATTCTCCCAACCACTTCTAACCCCATCCCACCTCTTCAATCTGGATTAAATATCAGTTTCTTTTGTGTTTTCCTAGTATTCTCTACATGCTTTCACTGTATATCTTAATCATATAACCTGTTTGGATCCCTCAGTTTCCAGATTATAAATTCCTTGAATAAGGTAACCTTGTTTATCTTTGTTCACGTATATATCCCTCCTACTCCCACATTTAACATTGGGTGTGGTAAACTTTCTTAATAAATGTGGAAGGAAGAGGGAGGAAACAGAACAGGGATTGTGCTAGTAAAACAAGTGCAAAATATGCCTCCTGCTTTTCTCTGACTTCTCAATAAACCCTTCTCCCAGGACTACTAAGCTGGAGCTACAGAGCTACTTTGAACTTTTTTCTTTTTCTACCCATCCTCTGGCAGCGGTGCTAATAGCTATAATACACTGCAAATGAAAAACAAGAAGTAAAGAGTAAGCAAAGCTATGTACACAAGATAGAAATGGGTTCCTGTACAATCAAATGTCTCTGATTCCCATTCTTTCCCAGTGTACACAAATGAGTGAATCCTTATCAGATGGTTCTTTCTGTGCTGTTTGTTTTGCTGCTTTATATATATCAGAATTCCCCTTCCATATAAACTTCTTTCTAGTCTGTGTTCTTGGTATGCTTTAAGATGATAATTAGAATTGATTACAGCCTCTAGGAAAGTGCCAAGTAGTAATGTATTTTGTCCTATGGATGGGCGTATCTGGCAATTTCTTAGTGGATGGCAATCTCTATAAAACAGATTTTATTGTTGTTGTAGATTCTGACTCATAGCAACCCTATAGGGCAGAGCAGAATTGCTTCATAGGATTTTCTTGGCTGTAATCTCTACAGAAGAAAAGTGCCAGGTCTTTCTTCCGTGGAGCTGCTGGGTGGGTTTGAACAACTAACCTGTTCATGAACATCTAACTGCTTAACCATCGTGCCGCCAAGGCTCCTAAACAGACTTTGTTGTTACTGTTTTTGTTGCTAGGTGCCATCAAATAGGTTTCAATTCATAGTGACCTTGTGTACAACAAAACAAAACACTGCCTGATGCTGCACCATCCTCACCATCCTTACTGTGTTTGAGCCCATTGTTGCAGACACTGTGTCAATCTATCTCATTGAGAGTCTAATTCTTTTTCACTGACCCTGTACTTTCTTTACCAAGCATGAGGACTGGTCCCTCCTGATAACATGACCAAAGTATAAGAGGCGGAGTCTCACCGTTCTTGGCTTCTAAGGAGCATTCTGGCTTTACTTCTTCCAAGACAGATTTTTTTGGTCCTTCTGGTGGTCCATGATGTATTCAGTATTCTTCATCAACACCATAATTAAAATGCATCAGTTCTTCAGTCTTCCATATTCATTGTCCATCTTTTGCATACATATGAGGTGCTTGAAAATACAGGGCTTGAGTTGTTGATGTTGTTGTTTGCCATCGAGTCAGACCCAACTCATACCGACCCCTCCTTGGGTTTCCGAGGCGGCAGTACTACAGAAGTAGATTACCCAACCTTCCTTCCAAGGAGTGGCTAGTGGGTTTGAACTGCTAGCCTTCTGGTTAGCAGTCAAGTGCCTTAGGCACTATGCTATGGCTTGGGTTAGGTGCACCTTAATGACATCTTTGCTCTTTAACACTTCAAATAGCTCTTTTGTAGCAGATTCGCCCAGTGCAGTAGGATGTTTGATTTCTTGTCTGCTGCTTCCATGGGCATTGATTAGGGATCCAAGTGAAATGAAATCCTTCGTAACTTCATTCTTTCTCTGTTTATCATGATATTGCTTATTGGTCCAGTTGTGAGGATTTTTGTTTTCTTTATGTTGAATTGTAGTTCACACTGAAGGTTTAGTCCTTGATCTTCATTGGTAAGTGCTTCAAATCCTCTTCACTTTCAGCAGGCAAGGTTGTTAACCTGCATATCATACAGTGTTGATGAGTCTTCCTCCAAACCTGATGCTGCATTCTTCATATAGTCCAGCTTCTTGGACTTTAAAGACCCATAAAACTTAAGAACTGAGAGAGAACTAAAAGGCCAATGTGCTTTCTTACCTATGCTCTACTATTAAAAGCTTTTTATGTGAGAGCCATCCTCTTATTATAATCCTAAGATATTGTCTAGTCCCAAAATCTGGGCTAATTTCTAAACTGGTACTTAATTTAGATACTTGAGAAAATAGGACCCATAGAATAAAAAATGTTTATCTAGAATGAAAAATAAAATGTATAACATTACCTTTCATTTATGTTTTTTAACTGCATTTTGTTGGATGATTTCTCATTTGCATGAAAAATAACAGAATAAAACTTAAATTTTAATAGGTAATTACTGTGTCATGGAACAATTTGTATATGAATTGTTGAATAGGAAACAATTTGCTTTCTAAACTTTCATCTAAAGCACAAAATGTTGAAAAATTATTAATAATGACTTCATAATAGCTACTACATTTAGCCTTTTTAAATTGATAGAATGAAGTAATGGCCGTTGAACACTTCTAATTAAAATAAAATTTTGAAAATAGTTAATTTCTGAACATTTTAACTTTATTCAAGCCTTAAGATATTTTATTTTCTCTTTAGGTGATACGAGACTATAATCTTCAGCTGTTTTTACAAGAGAATGCTGTATTTCACAAACCTCAGCATTTCCAGTTCCAGCCTTGTGACAGTGATACTGTAAGGAAATTCCAGATTTGCATTTTATTTATTGTTCAGCTGTGTTTGTATTAAAATGACTGTTATCTCTGAAATAGAAAGACAGAAAAAGATGAGTGTATCTCATTAATTTTATAACACAACTGAGGATGCAGAGAAACTGACATTTCTTCTTTCTAAAATCTGACTAATATATTCAGTGTCTTTATACTAACAACTTTCTACTAAGTGGAGTTAAATTACAATACAAAGTACTGAAAATCTGAAAATGAAACTGAAAGAAAAAGAAAATAATTACTTTTTCAATTTAAGTATAAAGTATACTTCCTGTCCATTAAATTTTTCACATTACATATACCCTTCCAAAGAAATCAATGGTTAAGTTTTAACGAGAATATAATTAATAAATAGATAATAAACCAAACAAACTCACTGCTGTTGAGTCATATCCAACTCAGAGCGACCCTTCCTTGGGTTTCCAAAGTGGTATCTCTGTGGAAGTAGATTGCCCAGTTTTCCTCCCGAGGAGTGGCTGGTGGGTTTGAAGCACCACCCTTCTGGTTAGCAGTCAAATGCTTTAGGCACTACACCACCAGAGACACCTAGAATAATAAATATGTACCTGTAAATATTTTGGTTGGCTTGTTTTTCTTACAGTTCCTCTCAGATCTTTTAAAATGTAAAGTACTAACATAAACCTAGAATTGGCAATCTTTAAAAAGCATGTGTAATTATGATTTTTAAAAAATGCCTGTCGTATGTTTTTTGTCATTGCGTTTACTTTATGAAAAATGTTTGCCATTATTTGAATTTTTAAAAAAAATGCTAATTTAATAACCTAAAAAAAAGAAATTTAACTTCAAGTGAAAAAAACACATGTTGGAGTAACTAATACATTCCCTCAATGTAGGCAAGCTAAAAGAGAAGTCAAAATCTATTAAGAAGGTCTTTTGGTAAACCTAGAATCAGAACCAGGGGAGTTTATATTGTAGTTTCAGTGTTTAATGGTATCACTTTAATAAAAGCTCCTTTGTTAGAGATACCTCTTCATTACTTTATTTTACATTGTAGATTTCTTACATTACTTTTCTTACCTAGCCATTACTTCCTGTTATTGTTAGGTGCTGTTGAGTCAGTTCTAACTCATAGTGACCCTCTGCACAACAGAGGGAAGCACTGCCTGGTCTTGTACCATTCTCAGTTGTTACCATGGTTGAGCCCACTCTGAAGAGCTTTTTCCAGTACTATATCAGACAGTGTTTCACTGCTATTCATAATTTCAGTGGCTAGTTTTTTTTGGAAGCCTCTTCCTTCTTCCTATTCTATCTTAGTCTGGAAACTCCACTCAATCTGTCTACCCTGGGTGACCCTACTGGTCTTTGAAATACCAGTGGCATAGCTTCCAGCATCATAGCAATATGCAAGCCACAACAGACTGACAGAGTAGTGACTATATACTGCTAGTGGCTATATAAAGAATATAGGAACTCTCTATATTTTAGCCTTTTCACTTTATAGCAATGCCCCTTTTTTATCAGTTAACTTTAGCTTATTGGCTCAATGATGTTGTCATATAATTTGACTTCATTGAAGGTTGGGACAAATAGAGCATTAGAAAATACAGGGTGTGGACAAGAGAGTGTCAGACTTGACTGAAATATGTGACTTATTTGAGCTCATTTTATCTTTGCCGATTTTCCTCAGAAAAATCTAAATAACAGTGACTCTCATCTCACTTTTCAAAAGCCCAAAAAGAAACTATAATATAAATTCTTCGTTTCTAGACACTGTGCTAAATGTTCTTAGCTATTGTGTCCCTGTTTGCCTTAAAATTCTAACTATGCTATGTTTTCTGTCCTTGTGCAATCTTTACTGGGCAGAGTTTAACAGCCGCCCAACTGGTGGATATTGAGCTCTCCCCTGTCAGTGCTCTGAGAATGACCATAGCTGAGGTATATCGGGGTGTGGGTCAAGGGTGGGATGGATGGGATATATGGGTTTGCATGTTAGTGGAGGGTGGAACCTGCTGTGGGACTGAACATCTCATTATACGTATAAGGGGCCACTGAATGCGTAAGCTGTGGCTTTTTTTTTCCTCAGTATAAATTAGGAATTTCCTTTCCTATTTATAAGGGAAAGATCGAGTGTCTCTTTTTACTTATCCTCTTACCTGAAGCACCTTATTTTTCCTCAACAGGGGTGCTGGAAAGAACCTAAGAACTAATGTTGTCAAAACTATTTTCTTAAAAGGGAAACTGAAGCCTGGAAAGGAAAAGGGACTTGTCCAAAGTAGTCCAGTGAATTAATGACACATTAGTGCCGTGATGGTAGTATCAATGTTCTTTCCTCTATGATATTTTCTTTTCTGAGAAGAAATGTCCAGCAATTTATTTTTCACAATGAAAAACATAGCCCACAACTTTTATAAAAATGATTCCATTGAACATGCCTTTAGCATAAGTATTTTAACCACAAAATATTTGTATGTGTAATTTTTGTTTTGTTATGAGTATTCTTACTGCCCACAAAGAATAAAACTTGAAATAATTTTTTACTCAGTGTGGAGAAGTATTATTTTTTCATGTAAGAATGGAGCCATTGTTTACTTGGTTTCCTCTTGGGGTGGGGTAGTATTGAATATGTCATGAGATGGGGAGAGCACACTCAGTGCCCTCTCATTAACTCACTCGTCCTACCAGGTGGATCTAGGACATGTAAGGAATGACCATCACTATCTTCAGCTCAGCTGTGTTTCTAAAATTGCTCTTGCTCCCATCCTGTTTTCTGAAGCGTGTTTCTATTCAACAAACACTGATCCCCTAGTGAATGTACCAGTCACTCAGCTAGATGCTAGCTACAGACCTCAGCCTACATGAGCTCACTGACACATCCACAGATAACTATAATACAGTCAGATAAGTGCTGTATGTGATAGAGTGCTTTGTCCTCAGTAATGGGTGCAATCCTTGCATCCTGATATGGTGTAATTTTTTTACAACTTTATCAGACAGTTTTTACATACCATATTATTCACCTATTTCAAGTGTACAGTGATTTTTAGTAAATTTACCAAGTTGTGCAACCATCATCATAAACTTTAGACTATTTTCATGATTTGAACAGGACCCCTCATGTTTGTTTTCCGTTCATTCCTATCCCTTCACCACCACCCCAACAACCAACCTATCTACTTTCTGTCTGTATCCCAAAATTAATTTTAAAACTAAACCCATCGCCATTGAGTCAATTCCAACTCATAGTAACCCTATAAGACAAAGTAGAACTGCCCCATGTCTTTCTCCCACATTCTGTCTCTATAGTTTTGCTTTTTAAAGATATTTCACATAAATTGAGTGATCTCTTGTGCTTGCTTCTTTCACTTAGCATAATATTTTTGAGGTTTGTCCTTGCCATAGTGTGGCTCAATAGTTTGTTCTCCTTTTTTGCAGAGTACTGTCCCATTGTTTGAATATACCACATTTTCTCTATTTATCATTTGAAGGATGTTTAAGTTGCTTCTGCTTTTTGGCTATTATGAATATTGGTGCTATGAACATTTATATGCAAGTCTTTGTATGAATATATAAACATTTCTAAGAAATATTTTTATTTCTTTTTGGTACATACCTGGAAGTGGAATTGTGGGTCATATGGTAAATTTACTGTATTTTAACTATTTTAGAAACTGTCAGACTATTTTCTGAATTAGTGGTACCATTTTACATGTCTACCAGTAGTGTATGAAGTTCTTATTTCTCCACATCCTCACTAACATTTGTAATTGTCTTTTAGATTCTAACCAACATAGTGGTTATACATCTCATTGTGGTTTGTACTTCTCTAATGACTAATGATGTTGAGCATCCTTTCATGAGCTTATTACTCGTTCATGTATCTTCTTTGTTGAAATCTCTTATATTTTTTTATTAGACTGTTTGTCTTCTTATGAATTAGATCTTGAAAATAAATTGAATTTTTCTATGCAGAAATTGAGAAACAACATGCCAGGAAGTGAAAATGGCAAATGAAAATGATAAAAATAATAGTTAACATTTATTGAACATGTATTCTATGCTAGACATTTTAAAAATTGTATTACCTATATTAGTGCATTTAATCCTCACAACAAACCCTATGATGTAGGTACTGTTTTACCCTCATTTTACAGCTGAAGAAACTAAGGTTAAGAAACTTGCTCAAAGTCACAATCACTCAGGAGCCAGAAGAGTTTGAAAATGCATGACCTATACCTAAAACAGCAATTAGTCTTGGGCTAGGTAGATTTGGGAGTGGTAAAGGAAAAGCTGAATAATACCATAAATGTGGATTGCATGTAGATTGTATGTTTGAGTTTTATATACTATAGTAAATGGGGAACTGTGAAATGGAGAACAATGGAATATATTCAAGTAAAACAGGAATATGGTAAAGTACATTGCAGATATTTTCTCTCTGAAGGGGAGTATTATTCTTTAATTTTATTTTCAGTTTCATAATCGAAGTTATGAATGTTGAACTACTTGTGAGTTTAACATTCATTTTTCATCTACTCAACAGATATTAATTATATATTTTTGCATGTTTCATTGCCTTGCATAGAGAAGAGCATTCAATAAATATTTTATCTAGATTTAGGTAAGATATATTTAGGAAAGCCATGATGTTGTTGTTGTTATGTGCCTTCGAGCCAGACCCAGCTCATAGCAACCCCTCCTTGGGTTTCCGAGGCAGTATCACTATGAAAGTAGATTGCCCCATCTTCCTTCCCAGGAGTGGCTGGTGGGTTTGAACCACCAGCCTTCTGGTTTGCAGTCAAGTGCCTGAGGCACTACGCTACCAGAGCTCCTGGGAAAGCGATAGGACTTTTAAAGTTATTATGGTGATAAACTTTAACTCTTAATGTCTTCTGAAGATTTTCATATACTACTTTAAAATTTAAAAAATAATAATAATAACTTTTTAATATAACCTATTTCAAATTCAGTATTTGTCCCTATAAAAATGCTCAAATGTCCAGTTGAAACATGTATAATCACAATATTACTATAGGAATTTAATTAAGATTTGGAATTGTTTTATACTCACCCACCACTTTTTTTTTTTTTTTTTGCTTATCTTTTCTATTCCACCGATAAATCAAAATTCCTTTTCATTTTCTTCAAATATATGGTTACTTTGACCTGTAGTTTGGAATGGTATACCAAAAGGAACTGGCCAAAATAGTTTTTGTTGTTGTTGTTAGGAGCCGTTAAGTCAGCTCCAACTCATAGCGACCCTCTGTACAACAGAACAAGACACTGCCCAGTCCTGTACCAGCTTCGCAATCCCTGCTATACCTGAACCCATCGTTTCAACCACTGTGTCAGTCCATCTCGTTGAGGGCTTTCCTCTTTTTCATTGACCGTCCGCTTCACTAAACATGATATCCTTCTCCAGAGAATGGTCCCTTCTGACAACATGACCAAAGTAGATCAGACAAAGTCTGGCCATTCTTGCTTCCAAGGAGCATTCCGGCTGCACTTCTTCCAGGACAGATTTATTAGTTCTTTTGCAATATTCTTTGCCAGCACCACAACTCAGAAGCATAAACTGTTCTTTGGTCTTCCTTATTGATTGTCCAGTTCTCACATTCATATGAGGTGATTGAAAACACCATGGCTTGAGTTAGGTGCACCTGGGTCTTCAAAGAGATATCTTTGCTCTTCAGCATTTTAAAGAGGTCTTTTGCAGCAGATTTGCCCAGTGTAATACGTCTTCTGATGTGTCCACTGCTGCTTCCATTGGTGTTGATTGTGGAACCAAGTAATATGAAATCTTTGACAACTTCAGTCTTTTCTCCATTTATCACAATGCTGCTTATTGGTCCAGTTTTGAGGATTTTCATTTTCCTTATGTTGAGGTATAATCCATATTGCAGACTGAAATCTTTAATCTTCATCAGTAAGTGCTTCAAGTCATCCTCACTTTCAGCAAGCAAAGTTGTGTTGTCTGCATATCACAGAAGGTTAATGAATCTTCCTCCAATCCTGATGCTGCGTCCAACTTCTCATTATTTGTTCGGTGTACAGCTTGAATAAGTTAGGGTGAAAGGATGGAACTCTGACACACTCCCTTACTGATTTTAAACTATGTAGTAATCCCCTTGTTCTGTTCGAACAACAACCTCCTGGTCTATGTACAGGTTCCTTATGAGCACAAATAAGTGTCCTGGAATTCCCATTCTTTTCATTGTTATCCATAATTTGTTATGATCCATACAAATACTTTTGGATTGTCAATAAAATACAAGTAAACATCTTTCTGATATTCTTTACTTTCACCCAAGATCCATCTGATACCAACAATGATATCCCTCATTCCACATACTCTTCTGAATCCAACTTGCATTTCTGGAAGTTCTCTGTCAATATACTACTGTAACCGTTTTTGAATTATCTTCAGCAAGATTTTACTCACATGTGATATTAATGATATTGTTTGATAATTTCCACATTCTGTGGGATCACCTGTCTTTGGAATGGGTACAAATATGGATCTTTTCCAGTCAGGTGGCCAGGTAACTGTCTTCCAATTTCTTGGCATAGACAAGTGAGTGCCTCCAGTTAGGCATCCGTTTGTTGAAACATCTCAGTGGGTATTCTGTCAATATCTGGAGCCTTGTTCTTCTCCAATTCCTTCAGTGTAGCTTCAACTTCTTTCTTCGGTACCATTGGTTCTTGATCATATGCCACCTTCTGAAATGCATGAACATCAACCAATTCTTTCTGGTATAGTGATTTTGGGTATTCCTTCTTTTGATGTTTCCCACATCATTCAATATTTTGCCCATAAAATATTTCAACATTGCAATCGAGGCTTAAATTTTTTCTTCCGTTCTTTTCAGCTTGAGAAATGCGGAGCATGGTCTTCCCTTTTGATTTTCTAACTTCAGTTCTTTGCACATTTCATTATAAATAATTGTCTGCTCAAGCTGCTCTTTGAAATCATCTGTTCAGATCCTTTAGCTTGTCATTTCTTCCATTTGCTTTAGCTACTCTCCAATCAAGGGCAAGTTTCAGAGTCCCTTCTGACATCCTTTGTGGTCTCTTCTTCCTTTCCTGTGTTCTTGATGTCATCCCACAAGTCTTCTGGTTTTCCATCATTGGTGTTCAATGCATCAACTCTATTCTGATTTAGAGTCCAAAATAGTTTTATATAGCCACAGTTATGTCTATTCTCTTTAGTCATAGAACTAAATGGGAAATCTTAGTATTAACTGTAATATTAAGGGGCATTGAAGAGTGGCATATTTTGTCTGATGTTGTAACTTAGTAGCTGTCTCATATGGTTAAGTTAAAAGTAGATGTCTTTGTCTACTTTCCACAGAGTTATTTGTTTCAATTATTGTATCCTTTTTTTATATCTTCAAATATCATTTATCAGATGATACCAGAAAGTAAAAAAAAAAAAAATCCTTCTAGAAAGAATAGAGTACACCATTCTTTGCTTAATTGAAGGCTTTTAATGCAAGATTATTCTGAAGAGGGTATGGTATATACCCTAAGATTTCCTTTCCCAAAAGTAGGATAATTCATAAGGGAGAGTTTTGAAGTACATTGATTCAGATCTCAGTGTTACAGAGTCATACTGGTATTATACAGTGGAGAAGTCTTGGCCTTTGGAGTCAAGTCCTGACTGTGCCATATACTAGTGTGTGTCCTTATTCATGTTTAACCTTAATGTTTCAGCTTCCTCATGTGCTGAATGATTACCATATTGGGTTTGAAAGTAAATGAAATAGTTAAGTGTTTTACTCATTTCTTGCCACATAGTAGGCACAAAATAGATGCGGACTGCCTTTTTTCCGTTGTTGCACAAGACAAGCACATAAACACATTTTGTTATCTTTAGTTTTTTCTTCTAACGACTTCAGGGATATCAAAATATCAAATACAGCAGATATTACAAAGATTATGAAATCTTGCAACATTTTTGTAGTCATAGTCCCTGGCTCTCTACTCTTTTACTGAACTGATCACTAAAAGTCCTTTAGGACTTATGCTTTCCTAGTTTTTCCAGTCAATACATCTCCTCACCCTCTTTTCTTAACAGTTAATAAGCTTGAAAGACAATCTATGCGTGGAATAAATAGTGGCTAACAGCTAAAAATTTGTGTCTGTTTTTACCCTTCCTAAAGTAAATAGGAGCTCTGGTAGCATAGTGGCTAAGACACTTGCCTGCTAACTAGAAGGCTGGCGGTTCAAACCCACCAACCACTCCTCGGAAGTAAGATGGGGCAATCTACTTCCGTAGTGATACTGCCTTGGAAACCCAAGGAGGGGTCGCTATGAGTCGAGTCCGACTCGACGGCACATAACAACAACAACAACAAAGTAAATAATGTGCACTACCGCTGCCCTACATATATCTAAGTGAATCTCCCTTTACAGGATCTAGTGATGCATACCTTTAGAGGTATTTCCTCCTATCTGTGAAAAAGGAAAAGGTCAACCTGGGATAGGAAATAAAAAATATGAGAAACATGCTTGTCCACAAAACTCAGATAAGTATGATCTGTACAGGCAGCAAAAGCAAGGAAACTTTTTTCCTAAGTTTCCTGGTAGTGATGGGAAGACCCTTTCCTCTTTTCTTTCATTAAACTGCAAATAACAAATCTCCACAGAAAATGCTAGCAAAAAAGCTGGCATTGAATTTCTAATGTATGATCTTTTCCTGTTATTTTAGCCACCATTTCTAATACTTAATTCTGCATTTCATAGATTGTTACATTAAATAAAATGCTCACTGTAATTTAGGACTTTTGCACATTAACATTTTGCTTAAATGGAACATTTTATGCATTTATTAAAAATAAGTATTTAGCAGAAATTGCCCTTATGTATAAAAGGTTGTTGGTGATCAGTATAATGCAATACAGGCAATTTAACTGAAAATTGTCATTCTTATAAATGTTCCTTTCCCCTGGTGGCAGTTTTACATTGCATATAGCAATTGGTTCATAAACATGAAAACACTGTGATAGGGAATCTGTAGGGGAAATCCTCCAACTGAGTAAATAGATACTGTCCTTTTATACATATACTGGCCACAATGTCCAAAAATGAAAACCTTTGATTATGGACATATGAGTGCACTTTCCAGAATTAGTGTTACTAACACTCAAACCAAGCATCTAGGTGCATTCCCACTTTTCTTCCAAGGGGATATGCTACTATCCATGTATGGTAGAAATAAAATATGTGTCATAAGGGACTCCACTCCAAGCTGTGTGCTGTCTTTAAAATATATGACTTAGGGGTCCACAGTCTATTATTAAAAGCCCTTGGGACCAAATGTGTTTTCAAAATTCAGAATTTTTCAGATTTTAGAAAGGTGATCCATATATCAAATATTGCATAATATCCTAAGCAGAGTATAGGGAAGCACCCCATGAAAAAACACAATATTTTTACAATGATTAATGTTCCTACCAAGTGGAATAAATGAAAACATGATTTTCAGAAGACTCTGAATTTCAAAATTGTGGGATTGTGAACCTGTACAAATGCAAGTGCTTGATCTGCAGTAACCTATGGAGATCCAGATGCTTTTACTTGAAAAAATCCTTTTGAGAAAAATAATTATTTTTCTTAAAATAGTAAACAATAAATTAATAAACTCTATAAATAATAAGATGAATAAAATATTTATCATAATACATTTCTTATATACCAATTGAAAAAGAAAAGTAGTAGAAATTCCTTGAATGAGAATTAATAAGATTGTTCCTGGCATAAGACATTGGCATGACCAAACCTAACATTATGCCTTTGTTTTTTAATTTGGGTTAGAATGCTAGTATTTCATTTACTATGCTAGTGGTTTCATTCATCATACATGGTCATAGAAGGATAGCATGGAATCTGAAGTCAAAGAGACTTCTAAACAAGTTCCAGATCCATGACTTGCTAGCTAAGTACCTTTTAGAAAGACACATACCTGTCTGACACTAGATTTCTACTCCTATAAATTGGAAATAATAGTCCTTATCTATAAGGGTTATTTTGAAAACTAAGTAAAATGGTGTATATCAGTCAATCAGCACATAGTCTAAATAATCAATAAATGATACCAAAAACTCACTGCTGTCGAGTTGGATCCGATTCATAGTGACCCCTCCTTGGGTTTCCAAGGTAGTATCACCACAGAAGTAGATTGCCCAATCTTCCTTCCAAGGAGTGGCTGGTGGGTTTAAACTGCCAGCCTTCTGATGAGCAGTCAGATGCCTTTGGCACTATGCCATCAGAGCTCCCCAAAAAATGCTAGCAACTTCTTAATTTAAAATGAATAGAACTTTATAGTTCTAATTTTAAAAAAATTAAAAAGAAAATTTCACCTGAATTCTCACCATTCAAAAGTAACAAATGATAACATTTTGAACAATATCCTTACAAACATCTGTGAATGTACATACATATATAGATGTGCATACACGGCTTTATTTAATTAGATTTATACTATACAGACTTGTTTAAACTTTTTTTTCTCATTCAACATTATGTTATGGATAGCTAATTTTGGAATAGCTGTAATTCTAAAGTATCTTAGAAATTTGACATTCCCCACCTCCTATCAAATTGTTTTTATATTACTTGTCTCCAATACCTCCTAATACTCATGAATTTTAAATACCAAGTAAATTAAAATTATTTTTTAAGCATATTTTAAATTTTTTTACAGAGGCCCTTCTGCTCTTCGGTTAGGCTAGGTTCTCAGATAATGTTAAAAAGAAATTTGGAGATAGGTATAGAATAGCAGAATTTCTGGGTCTTTTTTCCAGGAAAACATAGTGTTCCCACCTGCTTACAGCTAAAGCATGAGGCTCTGTTCTTTTAAAATCTATTATAGCACTAGTAAAAGTCTGGGATTTCATCCCATCTTTAGATGTCTTGATTTTCAGATGAGGAATCCAAAGCTCAGAGAGGAGGGAAGTTAGCCGGGATGACACAGCTAGATCACTTTGCAGAGTGAATGTATGTTAGATTTCAATGGTAACTTTTTAAAGAATTAATAAATTTCATTAAGATTTTATAAAATTGCCTTAATTTGGAGCTTCAAATAAATTTCCTTCCTTAGTGTGTTAGGCTGAGTTCTCTAGAGGAGCAAAACCAGGAAAGCTTAGAGAGAAAGAGAAATTTATCTCAGGAAAATGGCTCACACACTTATAGAAGTTGGCAAGTCCTAAGTTCTTGGATCAAATGTCAAGCTGGAGTCTTTTCCCAATTCACGCAGCTGCAGGGGCTGAAGAGCTCAAGGTTGGCAGGCAGTGCCAGCTGTTGAGTCCATAGAATGACGACTCCAAGATCACCAGGCCAAATGGTGGATTGTTCGCTCACAGACAGTTGTAGGCAGCACAGCAGGATCCCGATCCACAGAAGTGTGCCTCTTTTCTCAGGATGTCCATAAATATATTGGAAGCAGACCACACCCCTAGGGAAACTCCCTTTCATTGGATTGGCTGCTCAAAACCTATACATCTGATCCCATCATGGGAACAACCCATATCAATTGCTTAAACCACACAGAATTGTAGTCCAGTCAAGTTGACACACAGCTCCAGCTATCACACTTGGTCATCCATTTGAATGAAATTTGTATTGGGAGTTTAAACATGGAAGAGATTATATTGTAGAAGTGGGAGATGGATTCCCAATCCTAAAGTCAGCTTTAGGAATCTGTATTAAAATGGATAACATTTAATAAATTAATTCCCTCTATCCATCCTTCATTTTGTTTTCTCCCCCACAAATAATCTTGTCCTTCATAGTTAGATTCTAGTGCATTTTGTTTTCTTACTTCTGAAAGTAATTCTAATAATCTGGTGTCCTGGCTCTCACTTTGGAATTCCAGAACAAGGACATTAGGTTATATTAGTTTAACCAAGAATGCAAGGATTTCTTGTGTCCTCATTGCCTGAAGACAAATAGGAAACACACATGTATTTGTCACAGAATGATGTGATATTTGCATGACACAATGACCACTCAATAAATGTCTAATAAATTAATATATTAACATAATAGAGATTGCTGTGTATATTTTCAGCAACAAAATATAAAATAAGTTGTTTTTTTTTTTTTTTTTAAGTACTGCAGAAAAGAAATGAATATAATAGATGTATGTCAAAAGTGAAGGAACCCTGAATTTGTTTGGAGATGTCAGGGAAGATTTCACTAAGAAGGTAGCATTTGAACTGAGATTTGAAGAGTGACTAGGAGTTTGTCCTTGGCAAAAGATAGGGAAGTTACTCTAACTACAGAGAACAGGACCAAAAGCATACTAGTGTTTAAGTTGACATTTATTTTCTAGGAAGAGACCTCTACTTCTGAAAAATTATTTACAAAATTTCAAGAATCACATTCAGTTGGCCTCCCATACATTGTAGAAGTATACCCAATTGACAACAGACAAATAAAAAACAATCCCTGATATACATAAAAATTGATAGGAAAATCCTTTTGGAGTAACCTTTGCAGATTTTAATATAATATATTTAAGTTATAACATAATATGTTTAAATTGGGCTTTGTTTTCTGGGTTTCCACCCCCCTACTATGATCCTGAGAATCATATTGTTAGATAAGCCTCTTTAAAAATAATCAAGTTAAGTAAGTGGACTTTCCCAAAGCTAGACTATTTAATATTACAATAGAAATGGTTTTAAAATTATTGTGCTTAATAGTGTATACAGTTTACTCTCCTTTTTTATGAATCAAATATATTTTTATATGTAAAGGAAAATTATTGAAAGAATGAACTAAAGATTAAATTAACCAACATTTTTTAGAAGACTTAGCAGTACCTAGCAGTTCCATTGCTAGAATCACTAGCTAGAATCACTGCTAACACAATCACCTAAAAAGATAGTGATCCGTACTAGATCCTGGTTTGTACTGATCTTCGATAGTGGAGGTTGCATTAGAAAAACCTCTGAGTGTTGCTTAATACCCTGGGTTGAGTTTGCCTTCTGTGAGATTCTGATTTGTCAAGATTTGTGTTACAAGCAACTTCTACATGTCTTTCTGTACTTGATCTCAGAAATCATGAAAGGGATAAATTAATTAATTCAAATTTTAGTTAAGTGTCATTTCCTACCTAGAGGATCTCAAAACCATATGTCTCAATCAGGGACATTTGTTGTCTATCCTCATCATTGGGTACTTCTGTCTGAGTGATAGTAAACCCATAGAAAATGAGAACAAAGCCCTGTCTTTATAATTTGAGGACATTTAGTAAGTTGGTTATAGATTTACAATGAAATTAAACTTAGTACTTGGATTAGGGGTTATTCCTATTATTGTATCATTTTATTGTTTGTTTGTTTCTACTTCTATTCAGTGATTCTTTATTTACATTGAACTATTGAGTGGTTTCCATTTTTATCCATGCAGCTATTTCATTGTCATGGTAGGCTGGGAATATCCCTTTTTCCCCTTTGCTTAGCTAGCTTCCTTCAAATCCTGAAAAAGGATCAAACCACAGTATTAGATAGGAAATTGTCATTTTTGGCAATTCAGGACAGAAAAACATGGTCATTTATGAGTTCATACTGTCCTCTTAATCTTCTGCTAACTTTCTGTGGCATGAGACACTCCCACGGTAGTGCTTTAACTGCTGATAAAGTGAAAGCTTTCTAGTTCAACTACAGAGTGGTAGTGATTACAGTAAGGATAACAGTGTTCTCTCTTGTATTGTAGAGCCGACAGTTAGAATCAGAAACCGGGACCACAGAGGAGCACAGTCTAAATAAGGAAGCTCGGAAATGGGCCACACGTGTGGCACGTGAGCACAAAAACATTGTTCACCAGCAACGTGTAAGTGCAACAGAGAATCCTAGGCCACATTCATTTTAAGCAAATGTCAAAACCAATTTAAGGAGTTGAGTTTTATAAATGAGAAAAATACTGTGTTGTTTTTTTTTCATATATAATTTCTCAGCACTCAGAAGTTATCCTTTACCTATCAACTTAATTAGAAAATTGAGATATTCTTTAAGTCCTGTAGTAACAAAACAACAATGTGTAGATGTAAGTCCAATCATGTTGATAATACATTGATGTTGATAATTACATTAAATGTAAATGGGCTAAATACTCCCGTTAAAAGCCAGAAATTGTCTGACAATTGCATAAAAAACAAGACCCAAATATATGCTGTATACAAGAAAAGCATTTTAAGTATAAAGACACAGATAGATCAAAAGACAAAGGTTGGTAAAAGATATATCATACAAATACTAATCATCAGAAAGCTAGAGTATTATCTAATATTAATAATGTGCAAAATACATAGCAAGGATAATTAAAAAGATATAAAGACATCCATTTCATGATGATAAAATGAATCATCAATTCATCAAGCAAACCCACTGCCATTGAGTCAATTCCAACTCCTACTGACACTATTGGACAGAGTAGAACTGCCCCATAAGTTTTCCAAGGCTGTAAATCTTTAGGAAACAGACTGCCACGTCTTTCTCCTGTGGAGTAGCTAGTGGAATCAAGCCACCAGCCTTTTGGTTAGCAGCCAAGTGCTTAACCACTGCACAACCAGGGCTCCTTTCATCAAAAAGACATAATAATTTTAAATATATGTGCATTTAGTACAGAACTTCAAAATATATAAAGCAAAATCTGACAGAACTGAAAGAAATAGGTAAAAACGTAAGTTTATTTGGAGATTTTAAGTCATCTCTATAACTGATAGAATAAAAAGAAAATCAGTAGAAATACATAAGAGGATTTCTATCAACACACGTACACATTGAGCATTCACAAGATAGACCATGTTCTGAACTATAAAAAGATATTTTAAAATAACTATAAAAGGATTGCATACAGAGTGTGATTACATTAAATCAACAGAATTAATTCAATAAAAAGTATTTGGAAAATCCTTCAATATCTGGAAATTTTAAAACATACTTCTATATAACCCATAGGCTAAAGTAGGTATCAGCAAATGTTTTCTGTACAAACTCAGAAAACATATATTTACATCTTGGCCCACAACGACTATCACAAAAAAATAAAAATAAAAAATTAATTCCATTGAGTCATTTCTAACTCATAGTGACCCTCTTTGGGTTTCTGAAGCTATATATCTTTGTAGATTGCCATGTCTTCCTTCCCTGGAGTGGCTGGTGGGCCAGATTGCCTTCCCCGTGGTTAAAGAATAAAAGACAAGGTATAGGGAGATCAGTGTCAATTCTAATTTTATGCTATTCACCTCTGTTCCACTTGTGACACCAACTGTAAATATACTAATTCTTCCTATGACCCAGATATTTAGAACTAAGCCAGATCTCACAAATTAAAGGGCACAGTCCTCTACACTGCCAGTTCTGCCCAAGATTTCAGACATTAGCATCAAGCTTAGGGGTTCCCATGACATTCTGACCTGCTGGCTACAAATTTGGGGCTTCATACTACCCCCTGAGGAAGCAAACAGTAAGTACAAGGGTCTCCAGCGCCCTCTTCACTTCTGACTTGCTGATTCTTACTACTTACTCCCTGGGGTTTGATAGCTTACCAGAACAACTCACAGAACTCAGGAAATATACTTAAAGATTATAGGTGTATATAATAGCAAAAAGGATACAGATGAAGAGACGCATAGGACAAGGTCTAGGAGGAGTCCCAATGTACAGCTTCCGTGCATCTCTCAGAAAGAGATGCACTACCCATCTGTTAGGGATTTTATTGTGTCCCCCCAAAAAAACACATGTCAAGTTGGCTACACCATGACTTTTAGTACTATGTAATTATTTTTGACTTTGTGATCTGATGTAATTACCCTATATGTCATAAATCCTAACCTCTATGATGTTAATGGTATATATTACACCTCAACATAAAGAAAACAAAAACCTTCACAACTGGACTAATAAGCAACATCATGAAAATCAGTTGAAGATTGAAGTTGTTAAGGATTTTATTTTACTTGGATCTATACTCAACACCCATGGAGCAGAGTCAAGAAATCAGACATTGTATTGCATTGGGGAAATCTGCTGCAAAAGACCTTGTTAAAGTGTTAAAAAACAAAGATGTCACTTTGAAAACTGAGATGCACCTGACCCAAGCCATGGTATTTTCAAGCACCTTATATGCATATGAAAGCCAGACAATGAATAAGGAAGACTGAAGAAGAAATGACACATTTGAATTATGGTGCTGGCAAAGAATATTGAATATACTGTGAACTGCCAGAAGAATGAACAAATCTGCCTTGGAGGTAGTACAGCCAGTATGCTCCTTATAAACAAGCATGGTGAGACTTCATCTCATGTAATTTGGACATGTTATCAGGAGGAACTAGTCCTTGGAGAAGGGCCTATTTGTAAAGTAGAGGGTCAGTGAAAAAGAGGAAGATCCTCAATGAGATGGATTGCCACAAAGGCTACAACAGTGAGCTCAAACTTAGCAACAATTTTGAGGATGGTGCAGGACCAGGCAGTGTTTCATTCTGTTTTACATAGCATCACTGTGAGTTGGAACCAACCCGATAGCACCTAACAACAACAATGATATTAATGAGGCAGGATTGGAAGCGATTATGGTAATGAGGCAGGATTAGGTTGTATCTTAAATCAATCTCTTTTGAGATATAAAATAGATTAAACAAGTGAGCAGAAATCAGAAGGACCTCAGTACCACTAAGAAAGAAGAGCCAGGAGCAGAGCACATCCTGTGAACCTAAGGTCCCTGTACTGACACCCTCCTAGACCCAGAGGAAGATTGATGCCAAGACATGCAGATCTCCAAGGAACACCAGACCCACAGATATTTAAAGGAGACAAGGGCCTTCCTCCAGAGCCAACAGAGAGAGAAAGCCTTCTCCTAGAGCCAGTGTTCTGAATTTGGAGTTCTAGCCTCCTAAACTAAATTTTTGTCTGTTAAAGCCATCCACTTGTGGTATTTCTGTTATAGCAGTGCTAGATAACCAAGACATCTCCCATATTCATCAATATCTGTCACCAAGGAGAAAGCCCATGGAGCTTCTATGTCCAGAGTCTTTATGGGGCTTCATTACATACGTATGATTCATTGAACTCAACCTCCACCTCCTCCCCTGATGTCAGGCTACTGTCATGTAGTGGGTCTTTCTGGCCCGGCTAGCCCCCAACTAAGAGTTTCCTTATTAGTGTAACCTTTTAGATAGGCGTGGTCAGGCACCCTTAATCTTTAATCCACCTTTAATCAGTGGAGAGAGTCCAAGGTTTTAGAGGTTATCTATCAGGAACCAAGAGCAAATACCAAATTCTTTGGGTAAAGTTAATTGTAAACCCTACACAAGGGAAGTTAGAAAAGACTTTAAACTGAATGGTAATGGAAACTAAAGTGTAGTTAAAGCATTGCTTAGAGAAACGTATAGCTTTAAATGCTTAACATTTTTTAAACAAAGATCTAAGCTTTCACTGTAAGATAGAAAAAGGAGAGTAAATTAAACCCACATTCATAGGAAGAAGAAAATAATAATAATAAAAGAAATCAATGAAATAGAAAATGGGCAGAAAATATAGAATATAAAATTTAGTGAAGCCAAAAGCTGGTCCTGTGAATAATCAGTAAATTGACAAACTTCTCGGTAGACTTATTAAGAAAATAAAAGACAGTTACCAGTATCAATACTTAAAGCAGAGACATCTTGACTCTTGACAATTTACCAGGATCACAGGGTAAATGGGTACATGTTCTTATTCCCAGAAGGAACATTACAAAACTGGTGGAAATTGTCAGAACTAATTTGTTGGCGGACTGGTAAACAGTCCAAGGTTCATGGCACCCAAGTGATCACTGAATCAGGAAAGTGGCAACATGAAAAAAATGGTAGAAAAATTTTGTGGCTTTTAATTACTGGTGCCTCTTCCCAGCTTAAGCAGCAACCCACATTTCCACCTTGGGACCCTGGTGCTGAGTTCTAAAAGGAGCAGACTACGTTTTATGTACAAATTACTGTATTTGTCTGTTTGACCCTGTCAGGTGACTGCTGAAAAGACCGAAGCAAAGTGTGTATCTCTGCCTGTCATGAAGGTAGTGGAGGATGAAGGAGCATGGCATACTGAAAGGCCCATAGCTGCCTAGAGCAAGAGAGGACAATTAAGACACATAATACAAAATTTGGGGTTAAGGTCAAGGAGCTGGGGAAAAAATGGGGGGGGGGGGCATTCAGAGCACCTGTGAATACCAGGAAATTAAGAAAGCCACGCACATGCCTAAGGCAAGACACATGCCCAGAAAAGACCCAAGCTTTCACCTCAGGCTGATCTCTAGCCCCAGTGTAAGCCTGGCTGTTTTGAAGACATACCCCAACACCAAGCCAATCCACAAAGACTGCAAGAGGTGGGATTTGGGGTCTTTTTTTCTGTATTGTTTTTCTTGTATTTGCTTGTTTTTTCTTTTTTTCTTCTCTTTTTCTTTTTCACTGTTGGCATTTAAGGAAATCTCTGTCTGATTCATTGGTTGATGACTATTTCAGATTCAAGGATGATTCACTATTCAAAAATCTATCAATATAATAAACTGCACTTACAAAGTAAAGATGAAAATAATAACTCAATTCAAACTGAAGGAATAAGACTTCCATGAACTGCACATGTCAAGTAATCCAGTCTTTGCAAAAATGGTTTGAAAAGGTCACTAAAGCATATAGCTTTCAACAACAAAAAGAAACTAGCAAACCCTGAAAAGGAGTATGATTTCTAGAATACCACATTATATTATTCAAATTACCATTTTAAAAAAAAGATTACAAGACATACAGAGAAACAGAAAGCACCAGAAGCCATCTCTGAGCCAAGACATTGGACTAACTAAATAAAGACTTTAAACCAAGTTTTAAATATGCTCAGAGAGCTAAAGAGAGCACAAAGTATTAAAGGAAATAGGGAAATAATCTATAAACAAAATAAGAATATCAATAAAGAGACATTATGAAAAAGAATCAAACAAATTCTGAACCTGAAAAATACAATAAAAAGCAAACTCACTGCCATTGAGTCACTTTGACTCATAGCGACCTCTCCTTCGGTTTCTAAGGCAGTAGCTCTACGGAAGTAGTTTGCCCAGTCTTCCTTCTGAGGAGTGGCTGATGGGTTTGAACTGCCACCCTTCTGGTTAGTAGTCAAATGCTTTAGGCACTATGCCACTAGAGATCCCGAAAAATACAATAACAAATGAAAAATTTACTAGTGGGGTTCAACAGCCAGTTTGAGTTGGCAGAAGAAAGAATCAGGTAACTTGAAGACAGGAACATTGAAATAATTCATTGTGTGGAACAGAAAAAAACAGTGTAAGGAACCTATGGGAAATCATTATAGTAAATGTCTAATCAGCTTCAAGAACAGTTATTCTCTCCACATCTATTTAACATCATGCTGCCAAGAAAATTTATAAATGACATACAGATTGTAAATGAAAGAATAAAATGTATTATTCACAGATTACATCACCATGGACATAAAATAATCTTAAAGAATCTTTAAAAAAGCTGGTAGAACTAATAACTGAATTTAGCAAGGTTGAAGGATGCAAGATTAGTACACAGAAATTAATTTTACTTCTGTATGCTATGAACAAACAACTGGAAATTGACATTTTAAAAATATATGTATCATTTAGAATAGCACTGAAAAGCCATGATATGATATATCTAGGAATGAATTTAACAAAAGGAGGCGCTAAAAGGACAAAGAGGACACATATTCTGACCTCCTCTAATCCTGCAAGAGGAAGACAGGATTACCAGCAGTAACCCAAGGCCTATTCCTGCCAGGCCAGACATGCTGCCTCCCTCCAGCCCTTT
>NW_006921661.1:9305599-9326259 GCF_000298275.1 Orycteropus afer afer
AGTGGGCACCTCCCAGAACATTGTTTTGTGCCACGCCCAACAGAAATACTCCAAGTGGACAACTTCAGCGATCAGGAGCTCCTCAGTTGCTCATAGAAAATCCCACCTTGGAGTTTACAAAGACTTATGGGTAGAAAAGCCACACTAAGTAATTTACTACACCGCAGGAGGGTAAGACCTGTACACTACAAAATATTGCCAAAGTATTTAAAGATACCTAAATAAATTGAGAGATATACCATGTTCATGGATTGGAAGTCTTGATATTTTTAAGATACTAGTTATCTCCAAATTTATCGAGGTAGTCAACTCAGTCCAGCTTAAATATTCAGCAGGGTTTTTTTTTGTTTTGTTTTGTTTTTGGAAATCGACAAATTGATTCTAAAACATGTTGTTGTTGTTATGTGCTATCAAGTCAGCCACAACTCATAGCGATCCCTCCTTGGGTTTACGAAGGAAGTAAATTGCCCAACGTTCCTTCTGAGGAGTGGCTGGTGGGTTTGAACCACCAGCCTTCTGGTTAGCAGTCAAATGCCTTAGGCACTATGCTACCAGAGCTCCTTAAAACATACATATGTGGAAATGCAAATACAACCAAAACAATTTTATAAAAGAAGGATAAATTTGTAGGACTGACTCTACCTGATTTCAAGGCAAAAACCTACAGTAATCAAGATGTGGTATTGGTATAGAATACATAGGTAGATGAATGAAATTAAAAAGGCCAGAAATTGGCCCACATATAATATAGTCAATTGAGTTTCATCGAATGTATAGCAAACTTTTTTAAATGCTAAATAATTTTTAATACAAATCCAGCTGTGTTTAAACTCAGGTTCAAAGATTATTCAGCATTCAAAAGTCTATCAATATGATAAGTTGCATTTACAGAGTAAAGATGAAAGAGTATATGATCATTTTCAAAAGATTTGCCAAAAAGACATTTGATAAAATTCAGTATCTCTTAGTGATTAAAAACTAAAACAAAATCCCCAGCAAACTGGATAGAGACTTTTTCGCTTTGACAAGGTATCTTCCTAAAACTTACAGCAAACATTGTACTTGATGATTGTGAATTTTCTATTTCTGTCATAACAAATTACCCCAAATTTAGCAGACTAAAACCACACAGATTTGTTAGCTCAACACTTCTATAAGTTGTAAGTCTATGTGAGTGTGGCTAGTTCATCTGCTTCAGCTCTAACAAGGCCAAAATGAAGGTATTTCCCACCATGGGAGACTCTGAGGAAGAATCCACTCCAAATGTATTCATGTTGTTGTCAGAATCCAGTTGCTTCTGACAGTGAGTCCCTATTTCCTTCCTGGCTGTCAACTTGGAATACCCTTACCTACTAGAGACCAGTCTTTGTGGTCTTGCATATAAGTTCTCACATGTCAGAGCCAGCAGTGAGTGATGCATTGAAACCTCCTAATACTTAGAATCTCTTTGACTTTCCCTTTTGCCAGATCTCTCATCTCACTCCAGCTAGAGAAAGTTCTCTGCTTTTAAAGGTTCAAAAATTAGAAAAATGAACAGGGTATATTTCCCGACCAGTGTTATTAAGATAGAGGGAAGCATGGTCTTACACACTATTAATTGAAGAGATACAGCCTGGGGGGTAGAGGGGCAGTTAAGCAAGGTCTTTTATTAAAATGTACAGTTTCCACTTATCTGTTTTTATCCTAAATAAATATCCCCATATATACTCCAAAAGTTATTGACAGTTGTTACTATTTGTGTTGAAAAATTTGAAATTTCATGTAACAATAGAGTAAGAGTAAATAACATATGGTACAGTTAAACTTTTGAATCTATGGATTAATTAGAATGAGATCAGTCTGTTTGCATACAAATGAAAAGATTTTTAGACATATTAAGGGAAAAATAATACTGTATACATCTCAAAACTATGCACATATATGGAAATGCATATGAAATAATCTAAAAAATGCGTGATGATTGTTAGGACAATCGATTATCTTCAGGTGGAGAATACATGGTAAGATGTGCAAGTATAATGAGGACTATTACTGCTTTCTTTTTCAACAGTACTCTATATTCATATAATTTTTAAAAATTAAAGATACGCACATCAAATGGTATGCAATCTGAGTAAGTTCTATATATTGTGTCAATGTCAATTTCCAGGTTTTCCTATCATACTATAGTTACATAAGTTACCTTTGAGGGAAGATGGAAGAAGGGTACGTGAGACCTCTATTATTTTTGCAACTACCTATAAGTCTATAGTTATTTCAAGATTTAAAAACTTTTTTAAGTAAATAAATAAGTGAAAAACATTAAAGATGAGAAAGGAATCATGGCCACCAGTAATCAAAGTCTTTCAAATTATCTAAAGAATCTAGTCATGTAAGGAAAAGCTAGAAAAAGAAAAGGTTGTCATCGTTATTTTCCTGTTTTCTTTAATAGGTTCTAGATGAACTGGAATGTCATGGAGTTGCAGCATCAGAACAAAGCCGAGCAGAACTGGAACAGAAAATAGATGAAGCTAGAGAAAATATTCGTAAAGCAGAGGTGAGATGGCAGCTATTTCTGGCATTTTGCCCAGCTCCAAATACAATGTCATAGCTATGATACATCCTTTAGGATTAAGTTTCTTCATAATTTGAATTCTGCATAATTAATTTGAAGACAAGTCATCATCTTTATTTGTGTCCATAGTGTTATTTACTATCTGCTTTGTACAAGGTAGCACATGTATGTAACTCCCCTGAAAAAATTCTAAACTAGTTATAAAAAGCTTATAATCATGTGACTACATTAAATAACAAAAGAATTAAGTCACAACGGAAACTACTACTTTTGAAGTTTTCACAAAATATATAATAAATCTGTCAAATAAATGGTATAGAATTAATATAAGTCCAAAGCCTAGAAAAATCTCATTCATCTGGAAGGTTCCCTGGCTTCAGAGGCATAAGCTGGGTTTTGAAAATGGAGGAAGACTTGATTAAGCAAAGAGGGCAAAAAAAAATAAATATTACAACAGTGGATTGTAATCTTTTTTAGGGTCATGAGACCATTTGTTGCTGTTGATCATTTGAGATCTGTATAAAAGCTGTGAAGCCTTCTCTTCTTCCAAAAAAAAAGCGTATTTTGTATATAATGCCCAGAAGTTCATGTATCCCACCCTAATACTCTTTGACCTACAGAGGCAGAGGTTGAGATGGGAAGCAAAAAAGTATTAGTAAAGAAGGAAGACAGAATGTGGTTTGGCAATTGGATTTGATTAGAGTGGAGGATTTTTATAAGGAAATATAGTAGGAGATAATCAGGAGCTCTGGTAGCATAGTGCCTAAGGCACTTGACTGCTTACCAGAAGGCTGGCAGTTCAAACCCACCAGCCACTCCTCGGAAGGAAGGTTGGGCAATCCACTTCCATAGAGATACTGCCTCGGCAACCCAAGGAGGGGTCGCTATGCGCTATGAATCAGGGCTGACTCAACAGCACATAACAACAACAATTGTAATTAGAACCAGTTCATGAAGGACCTGTTGTATACTCTTATGTCTACTTAACTGCAGTGTGGCAGAGATATGATGGGGGTAGACATTTTCTAAAAGGCTGAGACTATCCAGCACCTCAAGGACAATATGTTCATACTAGGAACATAGTCAATGGTCCTAATAGTTAAGATAACTAAGATTGTAAAGCAGAAGTACCAAGGAGTGATCTATACAGGATACTTAAGGAACCCCAAAGACACAGAGATCACTGTAGAAGAGGTTGTTAGTGAAGGTAACACAGAAAAGATAGGACTTAAGATGGCTATGGAAAGATAGGTACATAATATTTGGCTAGTCAAAGAAAAGGGGATAACAGATTTATGCTATGCAGCCAAAAGAGGCAGAACATGAACCAAAAGATAAAAGTAGCAGGGAGGCAGATTTAGACTTGGTATTGGAAAATACTTTCTGACAGTGAGAGCTGCTCGATGACAGAATAAGCTCCCCTGGAACATAGCGTGCTAACCAGAAGTTTGGTGGTTCAAATCCACCAGCTGCTCTGTGGAGGAAGATGGGGCAATCTACTTCCATAAAGATTTACCACCTTGGAAACCCAGTGGGGGTTGCTATGAGTCGGAATTGACTTAATGGCAGTGAGCTTGTTTTTTTTTGTTTGGAACATAGTGCAGCACTAAAAGTTTACAAGAATGGGGCAAACATCTATCAGGGACTCTATACAGAATTCTTGCATTGGTTGAGTTGTTATTATATGCCATCAAGTTGATTCCAATTTGTAGTATTACAGAATAGAACTGTCCTATAAGGTTGTGCAATCTACTTCCATAGTGATACCACCTCGGAAACCCAAGGAGGGGTCTCTGTGAGTTGGGTTCTACTCAAACGGCACATAACAACAGCAACAACAAGGCTGGCTAAACGGTTAAAGTGCTCTCCTGCTAAGCAAAAGATTTGCAGTTTGAACCCACTAGCCACTCCACAGAAGAAAAGACCTAGCAATCTGCTTCTATAAAGATTACAGCCTAAAATACTATGAGGTAGTTTTGCTCTGTCCTATGAGGTCACTGTGAGTCGGAATTGATTTGATGACACTCAACAATAGCCTTCACAAGAGCAGATCACCACGTCTTTTCCGCAGAGCCACTGGAGGATTCAAACCACTGACCTTTTGGTTAGCAGCCAGGCACTTCACCATTGCCCACCAGTAATGTAAACTAGTGATTTTCAAACACTCCTTCAGGATTCTAGAAGTTTTGAAGTACTTCTGTGACTGGAAGGGATGCAGGGGTAGGCAGTGAGGCACGTACAGGGAGTATGAGCATGCTTTTCGCACAGCCCCATGCAAGTGATCTAAACCAGAACAGGCTTGCCATCTGCCTAGTCTAGAGGAGCCCCATTAACCCCAGTCTGATCCACAGTCTCCATAGTGAGGACAGAACATGCAATGAGTAGCCATTTTCCTCTATGAATTCAGGATCATGGCTAAACCACTACCCTCGGATGCTAGCCAAGGACTATTGGTGGGCCCTTGCCTATTTGAGAGACCTTGATTTGTGGTAGAAATTTTTTCTTCTTTGTTTCTCCAAACTCTGAATAAAGTTGGTTTCAGAGCCTTGGTAGAAGAGTAGTGACTATTTTGAGACAAGTCTCAGAAGTTTTCCAAAGGGTGTGTTCTCTTTAGTATTTTCCATTTCCAGGATCCATCCATGATGTCACAGTCTGGTACACTAGCTCCACCAAATCCCAACACCCAGTAGTAGGTATCAGCCACACAGAGTGCATTTAGGCTGCATTTAACCTGTTGTTTCTGTGAATATACTACCCTAAGTTATGTTTGATGGTTTAAAGCTAAAGATAAGAAGTGAGGTTTCACACAAAAAATTTTTCACCCCTCTTAATACCAGTATTTAAGTCTGCATTCTCAAAGATAGTTTTCCTACCAAAAATATGGAATGTCCTAAACCTATGATGGCCAGATTCATTATCTCAGTTTTGAAAATCTGTGAAATTTAGTTCATTCTGCTATTATCTCAAAATGATCTCTCATTTGATTTCTATTTATCAAATACAAAGAAGAAATACCCCAGCTGAAATTGATGGCATATAAAAGGACATATTTACTGGGGTTGTAATTACTACATGATTGTCATAATGAAATTTTTGGATTGTCTAGACCATAGAGTCTTAAGAGAAATTAGCAATAATGATTTCTATAGACCCCCTTTTCCTTTCTCTGCCTGTATATCATTTGTATTGGTTTTTCTCTTCCCTTCTCTAGTCACTTGCTTTATTTATTACAAATTCCTGTATAAAAGGGAGAAAGCTGGTTCCATTATATTCTTTCAACCTGTGGTTTTTAATGCCACTAATGTGAATGATGGTCTTCCTTCCTAGTTAATCTGCCTTATCCAGTCTTCCATATTATGTTTCTATTCAGTGTTGCTTAGTGGAATAAAGAGTTTTTGTGGTACTCAGTAATAGGTTAAAGAAACTTTTCCTAGTCACAAGAAATTGAAAATACAAATGACCCATGCTTTTCTGAAAAACAAGGGTTGTATAGTTACAAAAAGGACATGAGGGCAGCATCTTCCTTTGACCTCCTCCAGCCTCACATAAAGGAAGCAGAATCACTGTCAGCAGCCTGTAGGTCACCAGTCTGCTTCTCTGCTGGGTTTGATAATTTGTTGCAGTGGCCATACAGAACTTACAGACAATACTCAAAATTACAAAGTTTCTTAGGGAAGTAACAGCTTACAGTTCAGGTTCAGAAGTGCTCAGGATACAATTCTTTGATCAGGACAGCCTCTCTTTCGCCCTCCGTCTCTCAGCCTGGCCTCTGCCCTGCTCAGGCAGGTGTTATTTTAGCCCTGCAGTTAGGTGCACCCCACTCCACCAGCAAGTCTGACCAAAGGCACTCAGCTTTCTCACTTCATGGACAGGCAAGCCTGCCATTCTGTCTCGTGCCAGTTTCTTGGTCCTGCTGCCACCATCGTCTCTGCTGTCCCTTCAGCACAGGTATCTTGAGCCCAAGGGTGTGCTCCACTCCACCTCTGGCTCTTTTCTCTTGATGGCAGTTAGATTCCCCTCTTCTACCTCTAGGAGGGCTCATTTTAACCCTAGCAGAATGACAAAACTAACTTGTCCCCACATTAGAGTTCCATACACCATTTCCACAGCCCTACCCCCACAAAGGTGCCATGTACCTTATTTACATTACTAACAAGCTATCCAGTCCCCTTGGTGGGCCATAAGCACCTTATATTTGCATAGTTGCACCCAGTCAGCTGGTAGGTGTCACATGATCACGACTAGCAGAGCCATACCAAGTAATTCACTGCACCCCAATAGTGATTAAATAGTTCATGGCCAGTTAATTTGGGGCAAATTCACTGGTTAATTCAGCAAATAGTGAGTACCTACTTTGTGCCAGATAGTGGTAGAACTATACTACACATGTATTGATGAACAAGCTGTTGTTTTATTGTTATGATCTCTATGGCTGTCAGAAGAATATCTGCCATAGATGTGACACTGTTTGCCATCCTCGATTAATTAAACTCATAGCAACCTCTCCTTGGGTTTCCGAGGTAGTAACTCTATGGAAGTAGATTGCCCAGCCTTCCTTCTGAGGAGTGACTGGTGGGTTTGAACCATCAGCCTTCTAGTTAGCAGTCAATGCCTTAGGCCCTATGCCACCAGAGCTCCTAATGGCAACCCTATAGGGCAGAGCAAAACTACCCCATAGGGTTTCCAAGGCTATAAATGTTTGTGAAAGCAGACTGCCTCATCTTTCTCCCACGCAGAGGCTGCTGGGTTCGAACTGCCAGTCTTTTGGTTAGCGGCCAAATGCTTTAACCACTATACCACCAGAACTCCTTTGTGTGGTCTGTACAAAAAAAAAAAGTCACTGCCATCAGGTTGGATCCTACTCATAGCGACTTCTGGTGGGTTTGAATCACTGGCCTTCTGGTTACCAGTCAAATGCCTTAGGCACTACACCACCAGAGCTCCCTATGTGGTCTATAGGAGAATCTATACTATGCTGCTATAGGTTTCTTTCTCTATGATACTAGCTATACCCTATGACTATAACTCTGAATTGAATGTATGTTTCATATGAGTACATATGAACTGATGTACATTTTAAAGCCAAAAATTAATATATATGGTTTCTAGTTAATTAACAAAACCAAAAACAGTCAAATTATTGTCTTAATAAATATACTTTTGATAGACATCATTTTTCTCTTTCATTATTTTGGAAGGTGCTGTTGTACACAAGAATTCAAAATTACTGTGTCATCTTTCTACCTTAATGACTCAAGAATAATAACTCCCTTGCCATAATTTTATGAGAGGCCCAGAAATTTCAGTTGCATAGAATGTGAGTCTTCATTATTGCAAGGTTAATTAAATGACCATAGTGAGCCTGCTATACAAACAGAATTGCCAGTCATGTCAAAATCATGTTACCTCCAAATCAAACCCAATGCCATTGAGTCTCTTCCAACTCTTAATACAGAGTATAACTGCTCCCATAGGGTTTCCAAGGCTATAAATTTTTACAGAAATAGACTACCATGTCTTTCTCCTGTGGAGCAGCTTATAAGTTTCAACCGCTGACCTTTTGGTTAGCAGCCAAGTGCTTAACCACTGTACCACCAAAACTCCTAACGTTATCTCAGGGTCTGTTCTTAAGGGGCTTCACACTACTCTTATATGGTAAAACCTGCAAAAGTTGTAACCTGTGTAAGGCAGAAACTGTCAAAGAAGGAAAACTCAAATATTTTTCACTAATATGGTGACATAGTGCCTAAGGCATTTGACTGCTAACCAAAAGGTTGGCAGTTCAAATCCATCAGCCATTCTGCTGAAGGAAGACTGGGTAGTCTACTTATGTAGAGATTTACCACCTTGGAACCCCAAAGTGGGTCACTGTGAGTCAGGATCAACTCAATGGCAGTGAGTTTGGTTTGGTTTTAACAAGGAATGATCAAAAAGTGATAAGACTATACCCTGTCAAAGGCAGAAAATTTGCAAGACCCAGAAAAAAACAAAGATAATCTTGTCAAGTTCCACCTATCAAAGGTTTCAATATAGCATGTACTAGCAGACCAGTAGACCGATCACTTTTTTCAATTTTTGTTGTGTAAATTTTCAAATATACAGAAAAGATAAAAAGGTAGACTAATAAACATGTTTATCCTCAATGTCTAGATTTAACTATTAATATTTTGGCAATATTAGTGTTACGTGTTTATTAGACCCATTATTTCTGTTCTGTAAAATGGATCTTAAGACCGAAGGCCTAATTAGAGTAAAATTAGTACTTTAGGCAGGTAAATTTCTTAAATGATGCTGTTTTTCATTACATCAGGAATCATGTAATATCAAGTTGTCCTTTATTAATGATGCTAATAGCGGTTATTTAATTAAGGTAGTTGTGGTGGTTATGTTTGTGTGTCAGCTTGGCTGGGCAGCTGGTGCTAGTTATTACCCATGATGAGACTGGCAATCAACTCCATGGTGGGATCTACCACAAGCAGCTGAGTAGCTGCTTTGGGTATGTGGTCTACTTCCCATATATAATAAGCAGCAGCTTTGGGAATGGTCTCTAGCTTGTGGCATGCTTGAACCTTGTGTGCAGCTATGTCGTTGTTCAACAGCCTGCCATGTTCTGCCGACCTGGGGACTTATGATGGACTAAATTATAGCCTGCCGGGTGGCTTGGTAACTTCGGGACTGTGCCTTTTTATTTGTCAACCTTGGGCTTCGCAGCCTCAGCAGACAACAGCTGTCTGAGTGAAGAAAACTCTCTAGCTTCAGTGGGCCAGGAGCTGGAGGCAGAGCTGAAGCCCAAGGCTGAGGGGCTTCCACCCAGCCCCTAGAGCTTGGCACTTTGAACTTGGACTTAAAGCCTCCAAACTATGAGAGAATAAACTGCTGTTTGTTCAGCCATCCCATTTGTGGTATATTCTTGTCAGAGCGGCACTAGGTAACCAGAACAGAATAACGGTACTGAAAGAGTGGGGTGCTGCTCTGACAGATACCTAAAATGTGGAAACAGGAGTGGAGTGCGTCCTCGACCCAAGACCCCAGCAGAGAGACCCCAGCATGTGGCATGAGAGACGGCAGGAGCAGAGACATACCGGCAGAGAGACCAGCATGAAGACAGCAGTAGCAGAGCCCAGAGACCGGCATTAAACAGCAACAGGCTTACCAACCCACGGAGGAGAAAGCAGGGTGCCATTGGGTAGGTGGCTTCCCGGCGGAGTGGTTTGCCTTTGGGCATTAATTGGTAGAAAAGACCATCATAAAATGGAATAGCAGGTTGGCCGGTCCACGGACTAAGAAAACTGAGTGTTTTTAGGGCAGGAAGGTTTCCTGCGGAGTGTGTTGCCTTTGACATTTATTGGCAGAAGCAGAGAGACCAAGGAAATGGAAGCAGAGCTGCCTCAGCCTGAAAGGGTAGGACCATGGCCCTTGGGGGCGGAACAACCACAGCCTCCTAGGTTTCAAAGAACCAGACCTTCACCAACTTGGTTCTGGAGTGTGGGGCTGCTCATTCATGTGAGCTAGTGGGATGGAGTCATAGCCGCTGCCCAAGAGTGAGGGGGCGGGGCTGCCATGCCCAGGAGGGAGAGGAATGGGGCCCACCAGGCCAAGGGTGTGAGGTCACCACTCAGGAACTAGGGGACTGGAGTCACCCAGTGGAGGAGATCTGTACAGATACCACCCATTGAAGATCAGTACAGGTGCCAAGTTGACAAGGGGTGGAATTGTGGTCGTTATATTTGTGTGTCAATTTGGCTGGGCCTGGTTGAATGGCTGGGCAGCTGGTGGTAGTTATTCCCCATGATGAGACTGCCAGTCATCTCCATGGTGGGATCAACCACAAGCAGCTGAGTAGCTGCTTTGGGTGTGTGGTCTGCTTCCCATATATAAGCAGCAGCTTTGGGAACGCTTGAACCTTGTGTGTAGCTGTGTTGTTGTTCAATAGACTGCCATACTCTGCTGACCTGGGGACTTACGATGGACTTGAATTAATACCCTGCCATGTAGCTTGGTAACATCGGGACTGTGCCTTTTTATTTGTCAACCTTGGGCTTGGCAGCCTCAGCAGACAACAGCTGTCTGAGTGAAGAAAACCCTCTAGCTTCAGTGGGCCAGGAACTGGAGGCAGAGCTGAAGCCCAAGCCTGAGGAGCTTTCACCCAGCCCTTAGAGCTTGGCACTTTGAACTTGGACTTAAGCCTCCAAACTATGAGAGAATAAACTCCTGTTTGTTCAGCCATCCCATTTGTGGTATATTCTTGTCACAGCAGCACTAGGTAACCAGAACAGTAGTGATGTCAGATCTTCCCATTATAAAGGCTGTTTCCTTTTTCTGAGGATCTCTGGTGACATAGTGATTAAAGCATTTAGCTACTAATCAGAAGGTCGGTAGTTCAAACCCACCAACTGTTCTGCAGGAGAAAGATGAGGCAATATGCTTCCATAAAGATTTATAACCTTGGAAACCTGTGGGACAGTTCTACTGTGTCTTAAGGGGTCACTGTAAGTTGTAATTAACTCAATGACAGTAGATTTGGATTCTCTTTTTGCTTTGTAATTAGGAAATATGCTATCGGATAATATTTTATGTTGTTGTTAGGTGCCTTCAACTCATAGCAACCCTATATTCAACAGAATGGAACACTGCATAGTCCTGCCCAATCCTCACAATCTTTTCTATGCTTGAGCCCATTGTCACAGCCTCTGTGTGAATCCATCTCATTAAGGGTCTTCTTTTTCACTGACCATCTACTTTACCAAGTATGACATCCTTCTCCAGGGACTGGTCCCATGACATCCTTCTCCAGGGACTGGTCCCTTCTGACAGCATGACACAGGAGATGTAGTCTGGCCATTCTGGCTTCTAAGGAGCATTCTGGCTGCACTTCTTCCAAAACAGATTTGTTCATTCTTCGTGCAGTCCATGGTATTTTCAGTATTCTTCCCCAACACCACAGTTCACATGCATCAATTTTTTTTCAGTGTTCCTTATTCATTGTCCAGCTTTCACATGCGAGGCAATTGAAAATACCACAACTTGGTCATAAGCACCTTAGTCTTCAAAGTGACATTTTTGCTCATTAATACTTTAAAGAGGTCTTTTGCAGCAAGTTTGCCCAGTGCATTACATCTGATTTCTTTACTGCTGCTTCCATGGGTATTGATTATGAATCCAAGTAATATGAAATAGTTGACAACTTCAGTCTTTTCTCCATTTATTGTGATGCTGCTTATTGATCCAGGTGTAAGGAATTTTGTTTTCTTTATGTTGGGGTGTAATTCATACTAAAGACTATAGTCTTTGATCTTCATCAGTAAGTGCTACAAGTCATCTTCGCTTTCAGCAAGCAAGGTTGTATCATCTGCATATCACATATTGTTAATGAGTCCTTGTCCAATCCTGATGCCACTTTCTTCTTCATATAGTCCAGCTTCTCAGATTATTTGTTCAGCATAAAGATTGACTAAGTATGGTGAAAGGATACAGCTCTTAAACACACCTTTCCTGATTTAAAATCGTTCAGTATCCCCTTATTGTACTTGAACAGCTGCCCCTAGTCTATGTCCAGGTCCCTCTTGAGCACAATTAAGTATTCTGCAAATCCCATTCTTCGCAGTGTTATCTGTAATTTGTTATGATTCACACACTTGAATGCCTTTGCATAGTCATTAACACAGGTGAACATCTTCCTGGTATTCGTTGCTTTTGGCCAAGATCCATCTGACATCAGCAATGATATATTTCATTCCACTCCCTCTTCTGAATTCAGCTTGAATTTCTGGCAGCTCCCTGTTGATGTAAGGCTGCAACCATTTTTTTAATTATCTTCAGCAAAATTTTACTTGTGTGTAATGTTAATGATATGGTTTGATAATTCCTGCATTCTGTTGGACCACCTTTCTTTGGAACGGGCAAAAATATGGATCTCTTCCAGTTAGTTGGCCAGGTAGCTGTCTTCCAAATTTCTTGGCATAAATGAGTGATCACCTCCAGTGGTGCATCCATTTGTTGAAACATCTCAATGAGTATTCCATCAAGTCCTGGTGTCTTGTTTTTCCCCAGTTCCTTCAGTGCAGCTTGGACTTCTTTCAATATGTTGGTTCTTGATCATATGCTACCTCCTGAAATGGCTGATCATCAACCAGTCTTTTTGGTACAGTGACTGTGTATTTCTTCCTTCTTCTTTTGATGCATCTGTATTCAGTGTTGCAACTTGAGGCTTGAATTTTTTTCTTTCTTTAGTTCTCTCAGCTTGAGAAATGCCAAATGTGTTTCTCTCTTTTGATTTTCTAATGCAAAGTCTTTGCAAATTTCATTATAATACTTTACTTTGTCTTGTTGATCCACCCTTTGCAATCTGTTCAACTCTTTCATTTCATCATTTCTTCCATTGGCTTTAGCTACTCACCATTCAAGAGCAAGTTTCAGCATCTCATCTGAAATCTGTTTTGTTCTTTTTTTCCTTTCCTGTCTTTTTAATTACCTTTTGCTTACTTCGTGTATGATGTTCTTAATGTCATCCCACATTAAGATCCAACTGGTCTTTGGCCACTGCTGTTGATTGCATCAAATCTATTCTTCAGATGGTCTCTAAATTCAGGTAGGATATAATCAAGGTTGTATTTTGACTCTTGTGGACCAGTTTTAATTTTCTTCAGCTTGAACTTGCATATGAGCAATTGATGATTTGTTCCACACTCAGCTCCTGGCCTTATTCTGACTGATGATATTTTATAGCACTGTACAGATATCCTGTTCCCCATCATCCATTGTTGCCTAAATTATTTTGGGGGGTGATTTTTAAGTTGTATTTTTGTGATTCTATAATTTCTATTTTCTGGTTGGCAGTTTAATATGATAAAGAAATTTTCCCCTTAACACTGGGAATAAACTCCCAATGTGCAAAAAGGGCATGGGGGTGGCCTCTTCTGACATCCTCTAACTTCGCAAGAGAGAGCTAGAATCACTATTAGCAGCCCAAGGCTTATTCCTGTGAAGCCAGACATGCCACTACCCTCTAGCCTTTTTACCGACTCTGACACCAACCGCCCTCCCACGGCACTCACTGCTTCTCTGCTGGGTTCAATAATTTGTTGCAGTGGCCACACAGAACTCACAGACAATATTAATGATTATGCAATTTATTAGGGAGGTAACAGGCTACAATTCAGGTTCAGGAACGCTCAGGATACAATTCTTCAATCAGGACAGTATCCCTTCTGTTGTGTGCTCAGGCACATCTCTCAGGCACATCTCTCTGGCCCTTGGCCTCTCAGCCTGGCCTCTGCCCTACTCAGGCAAGTCTTAAAAAGCTCTTTAGCTCTGCCAGTAAGTACCCATTCTTCCAGTAAGCCTCAAACCAAAAGTACTCAGCTCTATCATTTCATGGGTCAGCAAGCCTAGCTCTATCAAGTGCCCAGAGTTTCAAAGGAACTCACATCTCCCATTCCATGGACCAGGAAGCTCACAACGCGGTCGCTTCCCAGTCTCCTGGTTCTGCTGTCTCTGCTGCTGCCATTTCTCTACCACTGCTTCTCACCATCTCTCACCACCTCCTATGGCAGCTTTCTTGTCTCCTGGGTCTAGGAGGTTCCCAACACAGAGAACCTCAGTCTAAAGGACATGCTCCGCTTCAATTTCTTTTTGTTGGTGGTAGTCAGGTCTCCCCTTTCCACTTCTAGAATGTCTCATTTTAAGCCTAATACGATGACAAAAATGACCAATCACTCCATTAGGGTTCTAAATATCTTATTTTCATGGCCCTACCTCCACAGGTTTTCATGCACCTGATTTGCATTTTTAGCAAACTGTACAATCCCCTTGGTGGGCCACAAGCACCTTATTTGCATTGTCCCACCCAATCATTTGGTGGGCATTACAAGACCACAACTAGAAAGACCATATAAAAGCAATCCATCACACTGCAGTCAATATCAAACTATCTTGATTACTTCATAGTAAGCCTGTACATCAAGTAGTATAAGTCCTACAAAAATGCTGTTCTTATTCAGAATTATTTGAGCTTTTCTCATTTCTGTCAGGTTATCAATTGCTTGCTGAGGTTGTATTGAATCTCTAAATCCATTTGAGGATAATTGACTTCTCAATAGTATTGTCTTCCAATCCATGGATATGATGTATCTCTCCACTTACTTAAATGTTTTATAGTCTTTAGTATAAAAGTCTTACAGATATTTTGCTACATTTATCAGTGTTTTATCTTTTTTGATGCTATTGTAAATTTAATTTTTTAATTCATTTTTCAGTTCACTGCTAGCATGTAGTAATAAAATTGATTTTTATTTATTGACCATGTATCCTGCAACCTTGTTAAATTCACTTGTTAGTTCTTACAGCTTTTTGGTAGATTGTTTAGAACAGTATATGTATTTGTTTACATTAACTACCAATAAAGACAGTTTTACTTTATCATTTTCAATCTGTTTGCCTTTTATTTATTTTTCTTGCTTTATTACATTGACTAGGCCTTCTTGTAGAATGTTGAATGAATAAAATTGGTAAGCACCAACATCTTTACCTTTTTCCTGATCGTGGGAGGAAACATTTAGACTTTTATCATTAGATGTAATGTTAGCTATATATTATTGGTAGATGCTCTTTACCAAATTGAAGGGAGTTTTGTTTTACTATGACTACAAGTCTTAAGTTTTGTAAAATGCTTTTTCTGCATCTGTTGAGAAAGTCATTTCATTTTTCTCCTTTATTCCCTTAAGGCAATAAATTATATTGATTAATTTCCTAATGTTAAACTTGCCTAGCATTTCTGGAATAAATAGCATTTGATCATAATGTACTATTATTATATATTGTTAGACTCGGTTAACCAATATTTTCGTAAGGGTATTTATATCTGTGTTCATTAGGAATATTAGCCTGTAGTTTCTTTCTTTTTTTTTCTAAAAATATCTTTCATTTGGTATCAAAGTAATGTTGCCCTTATAAAATCAGTGTGGATTTTACATATATAAAATACTCTCTCTATTTCATAAAAGAGTTTATGTGAGATTTCTATTATTTCTTTGTTCATTATTTAAAAGAATTCACCAGTGAAACTGGGCCTGAATTTTCTTTGTGGGGAAGTTTCTAAACATGGATTCAATTCATTTCTTATAAATGTGAGGCTATTCAGATTTTCTTCTTTGTCTGTTTTGTAATTGTGTTGATCAGATTGATGGTTTCATCTAAATTGTTGAATTTATTGACATAAAGTTGTTCATAATATTCTGTTATTGTCCTATTAAAGTTATTGGGGTCTGTAATGATATTCCCTTTTTTCATTCCTGAGAGTGGTAATTTGTGCCTTCTCTTTAAATCAGTCTGTTTTGAAGATTATCGTATTTATTTATAGTCTTTTCAAAGAATCATCCTGGAATACGTTGATTTTCTCTTTTGTCTGTTTGTTTTATAATTCGTTGATCACTACTCTTTATATTTACTATTTTCTTTGATTTACTTAATTTGGATTTAACTTGCATATCTTTTCCTAATTTCTTAAGATTGAAGTTGTGGTTCTTGATTTTAAACTTTTCTTCTTTTCACTCCAAGCACTGCTATAAGTTTCCATCTAAGCACTGGTTTTGTTGCACTCCATGAATTGTGATATGGTATGTTGTAGTTTCCTCACAGTTCAATTCAAGATCATTTTAATATCATTTGTCATTTCATTTTTAAGCAAGTGGTTATTTAAGAGTGTATTATTTGATTTCTAAATATTTGGGGATTTTCCAGATTTTTTATTATTGACCAAACTTTCCTACGTATAGAATAATATGCTTTTTTAAAATTTATTGAAACTTATTATATGGTATCTTAGTGAAAACACTAGAAATTAAAACAAATATTATTGAAGGAATAATTGCATTTTATGAAATAGGGTTACATGCTGTCCTACAAGAAGCTGCAGCATGTGACATGGCTTTCAGGGAAGACTGAGGTTTTCTTGGCAAAGTAAACAGTTTCACATCAACAGAAGTGCAAGAGAAGGAAGGAAAATTTACAGATCTCCAATTTACAAATTGTCAAACCACATACTTTCTTAACATCAATTTCTTGCCTAACATTAAGTCTTTATCTCCTGATATAACTTGACTAAGGCAATATTTCTAAAGCAGTCTGTGTATACATTTTGATGTGGAAGTCTTTGATTGAAAATGGTCAGTTCTAGTTGAAGTCCTTGAAATGTAAAAGCAAATGAAAGATGTAAGAAGGAATGTAGGTTGAATGACCTCTAATTTGAAACCTTTGAATGTAAACAGTGCCTACCTGGGGAGGGGAGGGAGGACTCAAGCAAATTCACTAGTTAAGATATCAAGTTTATTTTTGCAAGTTAAAGCCTGAATCTTTGCGTTCTTTGTGTTACAACAGTCAAGACTTATACAGCTGCCATCTGCCTTTCTAATTACAAATTTACAAAGAAAATTAATAAAAACACCATGGAAAACTCCAAGTGAAAATTTTATTTGAGATTAAAGATGAAAAACAAAGGTTTGATATATATGTGTTTTGACTATAACATTATTCATAGTTTCTAACTTCAATTAACATTATCAGTTCTATTTCCTAACCTTCTGCCAATTCAGGCATCTTTTCTGAGGCCCACTGTGTAAACCTTCTTAACAAGCACTAAACAATTCTTTATGTAGGTTAGAAATTCTGACTCTGGTCTTTGGCATTTGAACAGTAACATTTTGACCAAAATAAGAGAGAGAGAGAGAGAGAGATTGGATAGCTTTCTTTATAAAAGTAGATATGAAAATCTTAGCTTAAATTTAAAATGGAGTTTCAATTTAGGTTTGAAGTCACCCTATTTAGATATACCAGCTCCTTGGTTTTTTCTAAGGTTTCATTTCCACTGCGGTCTATCTCAGTAAATGTTCTATGTGCATTTAAAATGAACACTTTTTGGGTATTTATATAAATGTAAATCAGGACAACTTGCTTGATTTTGTTGTTCAAGTTTTTTCTGCCCTTGCAGTTAACTTACTTTAATTCCTGACAGAGTGTTGCAGTGTCTAAAGAAAATTGTAGACTTTTCTATTTGCAACAGTGCTATTTTTTGTTTCATATATTTTGAAACTCTGTTACTAAGTGCATATACATTTTAGTTTTTTTTTTATTATGAAATGACCTTCTTTACTACTAGTAATATTCTTTGCTCTTAAATCTACTTTTTAGTCACTCTGCTTTCTAATAGGGGCTCTGGTGACGTAGTGCCTAAGGCATTTGACTGCTAACCAGAAGGCTGGCGGTTCAAACCCACCAGCCATTCCTCAGAAGGAAGATTGGGCAGTCTACTTCCATAGTGATACCACCTTGGAAACCCAAGGAGGGGGTCACTATGAGTCGGATCTGACTCAATGGCAGTGACTTTAGTTTGGTTTGTTTTTGGCTTTCTAATAATTAATATTTGCATGCTATATCTTTTTCTAGAATTTTACTTTTGACTTCTTTGTGCTCATGTTTAAAATGCCTTTCTTACAGACAATATATAGTTGGGTTTTCCTTTGGTATCCAGTCTCATAATTTCTTCCTTTCAAACTTAGCGTGTTTAGACCATTTATATTTAATGCAATTATTGATTTGGTTGTTCCCTTTTATCTTCTTTTCCTGCCTTTGGGTCAGCTGAGTATTTTCTTAGTAATGTATTTTCCCTTCCCTCTTTGCTTATTATACCTATTTGTTTTATTTAAAAAAAAAAAAAATGTGATTGCTCTTATATTTACAATATACGTCTTTAACTTACCGCAATTCTGTATTCAAATGTCATACCATTTCAATTATATAAGAACTTTACATTTTACTTCCATGTACCTCTCCTTTCCTTTTTCTTATTTTGTCATATACTTTATTTTTACATGTCATAAACCTCACAGTGTATCATCATTCTTACTTTAAGTAGTCAGTGATCTTTTATAGAGACTAACATACTTCTTAAATACTTTTTTGAAGAGTAAGCCTTCTAGCATGGATTTTCTCTGCCTTTTTTTTTTCCTGACCTTCATTTTTGAAGTATGTTTTTACCGGATATAGAATTCTAACTTGTCTTTTTTCTATTCTGTTTTTCTTTAAAAAAAAAAAAAAACTTTATTGTGATTTGGGTGAAAATTTACAGTTCATACACATTTTGTTTCCTGACATTGATTGCAATCCCTACAATGTGATAGTGGGGTCATCTACTTCCGTAGTGATACCCCAAGGAGGGGTTGCTATGAATCCGGTCTGACTCGACTAGAATCCGGTCTAACTCGATGGCACATAACAGCAACAATAATAGCACTCTTCTCACTTCCTCCCTGTGTTTATCATTTCCATTCATTCTTTTTTCCTAGCCCTTCCTACTTTCAGAGTTTCATCCCTGGGCAACTGCTACTATTTTGATCTCCTTTGTTGATTGTTCTAAAGAGTCCATATCTCCCTGATGTTACTGTTCACCTTATAGGCCTGTCTATTGTTTGCCTGAAAGTTGAGCCAAAGATTGAAGGATGTCTAAGGGCCACAGTCTCAGGGGTTCTACCAGTCTCTATCAGACCACTTCTATTTATCATAATGTTTTTCTGGCAGTATAATAAAAGTGTGTGACCAGCACAATATCACTAAGGAAGAAGAAGATAAGAGGTACAGACAATAAAGGTAAACACTATTACATACGCAATATTCCATTATCAGTAATAGCAAACACTAATCTATGGGTAAATACATAGGTAGACAGGAAAGAAGATCAAGTATGGGTAGGCAAACAGAAATATATCCACAACACACATGGGTTGGGCAGATGATATTCCTACAAACATATTTGTATGTGCTATAAAAATGTCCATATGCAATATAGAGCTAACAGGACATAGTTAGGATAACTTCTTAGCCACAACTAAGAACCTTGAGGGAGTGAGTCACTGGGCCTGCAAGCTCAAGACCTTGGTTACAGGGGGGCATCAAGTTCAATTGGCATAACATGGTACACAAAGTACAGCATGGTACAAAGAACATTGTTCTTTGTCCTGAGTAGTAACTGAGGTTTTAAAAGTGTGAGCAACAATCTTAGATGCAAGTATTGGTCTCTCCTCATCTGGAGTAAAGAAGAGTAAAGAAAATCAGAGACATAGGGAAATGATTAGTCCAAAGGACTAATGAACCATGAGAACCTCAGGCTGTACGAACTAGGTGGTGCCTGGCTACCACTGCCAATGACTTAGAAAGGGATCAAAATTGGAGATCCTGGATAGAGTGGGAGAAAAATGTAGGAAAAAGAAGAAAAGTCTAGGATTACTGGCTGGCTAGAGACTGGTGAAACCCCTCAGATTGTGGCCCTTAGTTACCCTTCAGGCCTAGAATTGGACTCACTACCTTAGCTAATTTTCAGCTAAACAATAAACAGCCTATAAGTTGAACAACTACACCAAAGACATGCACCAGTAGACATGCTACAAGGTGAAAAACTATACCAAGGAATGCACTCCTGAGAATAATCGACTTTGGGAGATCAGAAGAGCAGCATTTGCACAGGGAGAAAGGACACAGAAAGGGTGACCATGGGGAGGAAGTGGGTGGATAGAGAGCTGTTACATGGTGGAAATTGTAATCAAAATAAAATGTGTGTGAACTGTTGAATGTAACATCTGCTTTGTAAAATTTCACCCAAATAAATACAGAGAGAGACTAAAGATTATTAGTGGTTACCAGAGGTAGGAGGGAGGGGGAAGGGGGAAGCTTTTGCTTATGGGACATTGAGTTTATGCTTATAGTGGTGGAGTGTTTTGAAAAAGGTTAGCAATAGTGGTGTAGCTAACCATGAAAAGTGTCATCAATATCCCTGATGTGTAATATCTTAATGTTTTTCTTTAAATGTCTAGGTATATTTATAATAGACATTTTAAAGTCCTTGTCTATTCATTTTATCTTCTCTGTCTTTACTGGATCTCTTTCTTTTGACTGACTTTTCTCTTGGTTATGGCTCATATTTTCCTGCTTTTCATATATCAAGTTATTTTTCACTGGATGCTAGAAGTTGTGAATGTTAGGTTATGAAATGCGTGTGTTTTGTTTGGTTGGGTTTTTTTTTTTTTTTTTTTTTTTTAATTAGGATTTGGGTGAAGATTTA
>NW_006921661.1:9327261-9330788 GCF_000298275.1 Orycteropus afer afer
TGGTAGCATAGTGGCTAAGACACTTGCCTGTTAACCAGACGGCTGGCGGTTCAAACCCACCAGCCACTCCTCGGAAGGAAGGTTGAGCAATCCTACTTGCGTAGTGATACTGCCTCGGAAACCCAAGGAGGGGTCGCTATGAGTCAGGTTTGACTCGACGGCACATAACAACAACAACAACATGAATGTGTTGCCTCTCTGTGATGTCTACTGATGCCATAAGTATCCAACAAGACCTCTTAACTCTGGTTAGACAGAACTGTAATATCTCCCAGCACTATATAAACTTTGGAAATTTTTAGATCACAGCTCCCCAGTATATGTTCTCTCCCCAGAAGTTACTCTTTTTTTTTTTTTTTTTTTAATTTATTGTGATCTGTGAATGGATTCAATTCCAAACTTGAAAGGCAGCTAGGGACCATAGTCTCAGAAGTTCCACCAGGCTGTATCAGACCAGCAAACTTGGTCCCTTTTTTTCTTTTTTAATGATTCTGAGTTTTGTTCCACATTGTTCTCCCACTCTGAGTAGTTGACAGTGGTAGGCAGTCACCATCTAGTACTACTGGTCTCATAGTCGTATAGGCTGAGGATCACATGGTGTACCAGTCCCTTGGACTCATTGTTTCCATGCACCTTTGGTTTTCTTTGTTCCCCAGAAATTATTCTTTGCTTCACCTCATGGAGTCAAGTCCCATCTATGTGCTCTCAGCTTACTGATATTTATTCATTTCTTATGTTGTCAATTACAATTATCATTTCTATGCTCCATATCAATGAGATAGATTGACACAATACCCAAACAGTGGACTCAGACATAGCAAAGATTATGAAGATGGTGCAGGACTAGGTGATAGTTCATTCTGTTATCCATCAGGTCATTGTGAGTAAGAGCCAACTTGATGGCATGTGACAACAGCAAGTCCCATATTGTCTGAAATTTAGCCCTTCATTTTTCATATTCCTATTATTCTTTGAATACATTCTTACCTTCTAGCAAAACAAGCTCTCCTAAGTTCAGTTTGTATTTTCTCTGTGCAAACTTAGAATTAGCCTTTTGTCTGATGATCCCTAGTTTCTATTAATAAAGGATGATGTTTAGACACCAAATCTGAGCTGTTAAGATGCTTGTTGCTATGGTTGTCATTATTTTCTTGGTCCATTCTTTGTTGTTAGTGCTAAGAATTCATTTTTTAATAATCATGAGTGCATATTGATATTGTCTATTTATATTTAAATTAGAGGATTTTATTAACTTCTTTGATTGATTTATTTAGTTTTCTCTTGCTCTGAAAATCTTGGTTCTTGGTGGCATAGTGCCTAAGGTATTTTACTGCTAATCAGAAGGCTGGCAGTTCAAACCCACCAGCCACTCCTCAGAAGGAAGGTTGGGCGATCTACTTCCGTATTGATACCACCTCAGAAACCCAAGGTGGGGTCACTATGAGTCGGATTCGACTCAACAGCGGTGAGTTTAGTTTGGGGTATTTTTTGTTTGTTTGTTTGTTTGTTGTAAATTGTCATAATTTTTTATTAGATTAATCCCACAGTACATATTAAGGAGCTCTGGTGGCACAGTGTCTTAAGCATTTGACTGCTAACCAGAAGATTGGCGGTTCAAACCCACCAGCTACTCTACAGAAGGAAGATGGGGCAGTCTACTTCCATAAAGATTTACCAACTTAGAAACCCAATGAGGATTGCTATGAGTCAGAATCAACTCAATGGCAGTGGGTTTGTTTTGTTTTTAATTTTACAGTACATTTTAAACAGTTTCAAAAGCATTACCCAAATATTACTACTAACAGTACTACTAACAGTAAACTGCCATATGAAAATTTAACATTTCTTTGTAGTTCTTTTTGAATATATAATATATCACTAATGTATAATATATCTGCTTCTAGTTTTGGAGGACTAGTTTATGTCAGGCTAATCCAGTCCTTTCATACAATAAATTTTTTTGAGCTTCTATTAGATTTATTTTTTAGAAGGGTAAACAATCTCAATCATCTACCATCATCAAAAAGCCAACTTGATAAACTTTAAGAAAATACAATTCCTTAATTGGAACTTTCTCTTGGCAAATTTTAGTGTTACAATTTTTAGAACAAATTAGCTCATTTAAGTGAATTTAATGGTACAAAGGAATTCTATTTGTTGTAAACGTACTTTGTAGGACATTGGATCATTGATTTCTGTATAATTATGTTAAATTGTATAGCTGTAGGAGCCAAAAATTAACAATAACAATTACAGGGGCTTATAGGAATTAATAGGAGCTCTGGTGACATAGTGCCCAAGGCATTTGACTGCTAACCAGAAGGCTGGCTGTTCAAACCCACTTTCACAGTCACACTAGCAGGGTATGAGAGTCCCAATCTCTCCACATCCCCACTAGCATTTCCTGTTCTGGAATTCTGATTATACATAGGTTATTCCTTTTGATGGTATCCCACGTGAATCTTAGGCTTTTTTCCTTTTGTTTTGATCTTTTTTCTGATTGATCCCTTTCCAAAGAAGTATTCAGGTATTTGCCTTCAGTCTCACTAATTCTATCTTCCATTGATTCAATTCTACTCCTTTGCTGGTTCAATGTCTTATCTAATTCTGAAAATTTAGTGTTAATTGTCGGATTTCTGTGAGATTTTATATCATTTCTAATTTTTCATTTATTTTGTCATTTTGTTCTTGTATTGTCTTTCAAAATTGTTGTAGGGTTTTCTCTGTGTTTTCCTCAATTTTGTCCATGTTTTCCTTTATCTACCTCTCAGTTCATTGAAGGTACCTAAATATAATTCTTTTGAATTCCTTATTAGGGAGTTCCAATGCTGTGTCTTCTTCAAGGATGAGTTTTGTGTCTGTATCCTGGTCCCTTATTTTTCCTCCTGCTTTATCTTGCTTCTTTGTATGAACTGTAATGCTCTGTTGTCTCCAAGGCATCCTGATGTTTTTGTGTTTATATTTAATTTGTGATTGTATGTTGGAGTGACTTGCCCACGATTTTTGTTTCCTTTGTTTTGTTTGTATGTTATCTATGTAAGCAGGGTACTGTGCTGTGCTCCTCTATTCACTAGTTGGCAGCACTTATACACTCACCACCTGTCTCCTTTCCTGTTGTCAGCCTCTCATATGCCCCTGCCGTCCTTGGCAAACAGAGCCTATTCTTAGGCCTCTTAAATCTGAATGAGAGAATAGAATGCTGTCACTTTAAAATCCAAAATGGCTACCACTTGTAAACATTCAAAATGGCTGCGCCCTCAGTCACGTTAAATATCCAAAATGGCTGCTGTGTATAAACAATCAAAATGGCTGAACCCTCAGGGCAGCGGAAAGTCCACAGCTCATGTCTCCCTCCTTGCTGTTTCCTTTCCTAGTCAGAGGCCACCAGAACAGTCATCCCTGCAGCCCTTGGTGACCAGGGCTCATCTTTAGGTTAATTCTCAGGTGCCAGCACCACTTGGAAATATTCAGGCTGTTCATCCCGTCAGAGTAGCTGAGAGTCCACAGCTCTGACCATCTCTGTACTC
>NW_006921661.1:9332248-9336860 GCF_000298275.1 Orycteropus afer afer
AACATAAAAATTGTTATTTGATTGAAAACCACATTTTAATAATATAATTTGGTTTTTACAATAATATATTTATATATGCAAGGATGAGAAGAGAATAAAAGTAAAGAAAAATACTTGTACTGGAGAAAAAAAGTCAGTAATAGAAAGATAACCTGGAAAATCCCCAAATGTTTGGAAATTAAATTATTCAAACAGTAATCTGTTTCTGCCTTAAGAAAAACACTCCAAACTTTATGCATAAAAGAATCATGATTTACTACCTCATCATTCTGGATATTGACTGTGCATCTTTTTGTTGCTGGTTTTGCCTGAGCTAGCTCAAGGGCTTTGCTCTGAGCCTTTTACCCCATGTGATCTTTCATCCTCACAGCCTACATTGGGCTTCTTCACATGGTGATGACACACTGTCCAAACAGACCAAGTCCTAATAGTACTTCTTGAACCTCTGCTTGCATCACGTTTCCTTCTGTCTCACTGGTCAAAGCAAATCACATGACAAGCCCAAAATCACTGTGTGAACTACGCAAGAGCATCGATATACCAGGAAGCATTATTCATTGGAGACCATCAGTGTAACATTTTACCATGATCAATATGACCATCGTCAAACCATTTTCTTATCTGTAAAATGGAGTTTATGATATCTATCCCCAGAACTGTTGTGTAGATTAAGTGAAATAATATAATCAATTTTCTAGTACATATGATAAGGTTATTTGCAGTGGATTTTTGTTTTGTGTTTTTTAAGATATCAAAGGTAATTTAAAATGGCAAATACTATTATCTACCCTTATTCATGGCACATAACAACAAACAACAACACCCTTATTCATTTCTGCTGTTTGCAAAATGTTGTCCTAAATAGTGGGATTAAAGTAGACACAGCCCTTGTCCTTGGATAAATGCTATTTTGAAGGCAAAGGAATTAAGCTTGAGTTAGGTTTATAGACTTTATAACTGGCAAAATGTTTCGTAATCATCTGTGACTTGAAACTTAGATGTACTTATGGTAAATTTGATACTAAAAAAACCAGTTAATTGGCTGTGTTTACACCAAGTATTAACTGTATTAACGCTAAGATTATGTATTCTAAAACATCCAGATTTTCAAAACACCTTTTGTTTTTTTAAAAAAGAGCTCTATTTCTTTACAAGCTCTAAAAATGATTTGTTGTTGTTGTTATTTGCCATTGAGTCAGACTCGACTCATAACGACCCCTCCTTGCGTTTCCAAGGCAGTATCACTACAGAAGTAGATTGCCCAGTCTTCCTTCCGAGGAGTGGCTGGTGGGTTTGAACCACCAGCCTTCTGGTTAGCAGTCAGGTGCCTTAGGCACTATGCTACCAGAGCTCCTAAAAATGATTTAGCTAAGTAGTATCTGGAAAGCCATCAGGTTTACAGGGAACTGTGTTCTGCAGAATATTTAATCACTTGGCAAATCATTAAAATTCATTTGAAAACACTAGAAATTTCTGCTTTTAAACAATGTTACAATATAAGTAATTGGAACTCTAAAGGGAAAACATCAGTGTTTATCCTAAAACTGCAGTTTAAGTTTGCAAATACTATGTTTATTAGTTATTTGGCAAAGTACTGACAATAATAATTTATGAAAACTGTATTACTTGGTTTTAAGAAAATAAAATATAGTGAACAGTTATCTTTTTGTTGTTATTCTTTGTTTCTCTGCATAAGTAGTTGAATGACTAATATTTATGGTTTCCAAGAATGAGCTTTTTCACTTTTTTTAAAAAAAAGCATTTCATTGCCTGTATAACAACAACAACAACATTAGTTTAAAAATGAATACTAAAATGACACTGGAACAATGGAATATCCACATGCAAAAGCATGAATTTGGATACCTATCTCTTACCATGTACAAAAACTAACACAAAACCACCTAAATTAAGAGGTAAATCTATAAAACTCTTAAAAGAAAACATAGGTATATAGTTTTGTGACCTTGGATTAGTTTCTTAAATATGATACCAAAAGCAACAAAAGTAAAATAGATAAATTGAACTTCATCAAAATTAAAAGCTTATGCCCTTCAATGAATACTATTAAGAAAGTAAAAGACAGCCCACAGATTGAGGAAAAGAAAAAATATTTGCAAATGATATATCTCTATGATAAGAGACTTGTGTCTAGCATATATAAAAACTTTCACAATTCAATAATAAAAAAGCAACCCAATTTAAAAATAGTTGAAGGATCTAAATAGGCATTTCTTCAATGAAGGTGGATGGCCAATAAGTACATGAAAAGATGCTCAACATCCTTGTCATCCCAGTGAAACCCACTGCTGTCAAGTTGATTCCAACTCATAGCAACCCTATAGGACAGAACAGAACTGCTCCAGAAGGTTTCCACAGCTGTGAATCTTTACAGAAGCAGAATGCCACAGTCTTTCTTCCATAGAACAGCTGGTTAGTTCCAGCCACCAACCTTTTGGTTAGCAGCCAAGCACTTTAACTACTAGGCTGTGCCACCAGGGATCCTCCATTAATCATCAGGGAAATGCAGATCATTTGATAAGAAATCTGGCAGTTCCTCAGATATTAAACGTAAGTTACCATATGACCCAGAATGTCCACTCCTAGGTATATACTCAAGAGAAATGGAAGCATATATCCATATGAAAACTAGTACACAGTTGTTTGTTGCAGTATATTCATAATAATCAAAAGGTAGGAACAACCGAAATGACTATCACTTGATGAATAAATAAACAAAATGTAGTATATTTATACAATGAAATATTATTCCTAAAAAAAAATGAAATACTGGTGAATGCTACAATATGAACGGACTTCAAAAACATTATGCTTAGTGAGAGATGCCAAACCTAAAAGGCCATATATGATTCCATTTATGTAGGAAATGGAAATCTCTGGAGATAGATTAGGGGTTGCTTAATGCTGAGTTGTTGGAGGGATTAGAAGTGATGGCTCAAGGGTACAAGAATTCTTTTCATTGTGATGAAAATGTTCTCAAATTTTATACTGGTAAGGGTTGAACACTCTGTAAGTATACTAAAAACCATTGAGTCATACACTTTAAATGGATGAATTGTATGATACGTAAATTATATCTCAATAAAACTGTTACCCAAAAAAAAAAATTAGAAAAATAAGCAGATTCTTTGCAAGGGTATTTACCAAATGGTATGCCTCAAATCAAAAGGTCTAATTACCATAAGTAACGATCAGTATAATACGAAAAAACACTGCATCATACACATAAAAGTAATGAATTCTATGTTATGGGAATTCTATCTCACTTTTTTAAAAAGATTTGTATGCTTAAAAATCCCTGTGGGACAAAATAAAGTCATCAATGAGAGCTCATTGAAACAAGTTAGAGATCAGATTATTACTGATATTGACTCACCCAACAAATAATCCAGAGGATGATCAAAACTGCATACAAAAAGGGCTCAGTGAGAACAGAAATGTTTATAGCAGCCTTCCTCATAATTGCCAAAAATTGAAAGCAACCCACATGTCCTTCAATAGGTGAATGGATAAACAAACTGTGGTACATCCATACAATGGAGTATTATTCAGTGATAAAAAGAAATTGGCTATCATGCTACAAAAAGACATGGCAAAACCTTAAATACATACTGCAAAATGAAAGAAGCCAGTCTGAAAATACTACACACTATATAACATTATGGAAAAGGCAAAATACGGAGATACGGGGATACAGTAACACCCTATACTTTCTGCACAACTTTTCTGTAAACCTAAAATGATTCTAAAAACATGTTATTGTTATGTGCCATCGAGTCAGACCTGACTCATAGAGACCCCTCCTTGGGTTTCTGAGGTGGTGTCACTACGGAAGTAGATTGCCCAACTTTGCTTCTGAGGAGTGGCTGGTAGGTTTGAACTGCCAGCCTTCCGGTTAGCAGTCAAGTGCCTTAGGCACTGTGGTACCAGAGCATAGTCTTTTTTCTTTTTCTTTTTCTTTTTTTGAAGGGGCTCAGTGAATGCATTTGTTTGTCCAAGAGTCCCACAGAATGCTAACAAATGGGGATCCTCAAAGTTATCTCAGTGGAGCCCTCAAATGTTGGAGGAAGAGACCACCACTCCAGTATCTGAAACAGTGAAGTTGAGTTTATTACTTATTAAACAAAAAAATAAATCCTTAGGTGGTGCAAATGGTTAATATACTCAGCTTTTAACCTAAAGGTTGGAGGTTCAGGTCCACCCAGAGGCACTACAGAAAAAAGGCATGGTGATTTACTTCTAAAAAATCAGCCGTTGAAAATCCTGTGGAGCATACTTCTACTCTGACACACATGGGGTCACCATAAGTCAGAATCAACTACTCAGTGGCAGCTGGTTGGGGGTTAAGTGAAAAAGAATGACACAAAGCAAAATCTGACCAAAGCAAGCACTGGTATATAGGGTTTCGACAAGCATGGAATTCAGAAATTGGCAGATTTTCAAAAATGGGAGTGCTTTAGGGATTGGCTCACACTTTTAGCCATGACATTTTGGGATTGAAGGATCCTCAGAATTTGGAGTGGAAGCATGCTTATATCTTTTTGACTCTGTTTTAGATTATGCAATGTTGTTGTTGTTGTTATGTGCCATC
>NW_006921661.1:9337605-9340470 GCF_000298275.1 Orycteropus afer afer
CAGTGCAATACAACGTCTGATGTCTTGACTGCTGGCTTCCATTGGTGTTGATTGTGGCTCCGAGTAATATGAAATCCTTGACAACTTCAGTCTTTTCTCCCTTTATCATGATGCTGTTTATTGGTCCAGTTGTGAGGATTTTTGTTTTCTTTATGTTGAGGTGTAATCCATACTGCAGACTGAAATCTTTAATCTTCATTAGCAAGTGCTTCAAGTCATCTTTACTTTAAGCAAGCAAGATTGTGTCATCTGCATATTGCAGGTTGTTAATGAAGTCTTTCTCCAATACTGATGCTGCATTTTTCTTCATGTAGTCCAGCTTCTCAGATTATTTGCTCAGCATAAAGATTGAATAAGCATGATGAAAGACACAACCCTGACACACTCCCTTCCTCACTTTAAACCATGCAGTATTCCCTTGTTCAGTCCTGGTCTGTGTATGGGTTCCTCATGAGCACAAGTAAGTGTTCTGGAATCCCCATTCTTCACAATGTTATCCATAATTTGTTATGATCCACACAGTTGAATCCCTTTGTATAGTCAATAAAACACAAGTAAACATCTTTCTGGTATTCTTTACTTTTGGCCAAGATCCATCTGACATCAGCAGTGATACCTCTCATGCCCTATACTCTTCTGAATTCAGCTTGCACTTCTGGAAGTTCCCTATCAATATACTGCTGCAACTGCTTTTGAATTATCATCAGCAAAATTTTACTTGTGTGTGCTATTAATGATATTGTTTAGCAATTTCCACATTCTGTTGGATCGCCATTCTTGGTAATGGGTACAGATATGGATCTCTTCTAGTCAGTTGGCCAGGTAGCTGTCCTCCAATGTCCTCTTGGCATAAGCAAGTGAGTGCCTCCAGCAGGGCATCTGTTTGTTGAAACATCTCAGTGGGTATTCCATCAATTCCTGGAGCCTTGTTTTTCACCAATTCCTTCAGTGCAGCTTTGACTTCTTCCTTCAGTACTATAGGTTCTTGATCATATGCCACATCCTGAAATGGATGAACGTCGACCGATTCTTTTTGGTATAGTGACTCTGTGTATTCTTTCCACCTTCTGTTGATGTTTCCTGCATCATTCAATATATTGCCCATAGAATCTTTCAGTATTCCAACTCGAGGCTTGAATTTTCTCTTCAGTTCTTTCAGCTTGAGAAATGTCAAGTGTATTCTCTTTTGGTTTTCTAACTCCAGGTCTTGCATATTTCATTATAATAATTGACTTTGTCTCCTTGAGCTGCTCTTTGACATCTTCTGTTTACCTCTTTTATCTTGTCAATTCTTCTATTTGTTTTAGCTACTCTCCATTCAAGAGCAAGTTTCAGAATCTCTTCTGACATCTATTTTGGTCTTTTCTTCCTTTCTTCTCTTTTAATTGACCTTTTGCTGTCTTCATATATGACATTTTTGGTGGTTGGTGTTCAGTGTGTCAAATCTATTCTTCAGATGGTCTCTAAATTCAGGTGGGATATAATCAAGGTCATATTTTGGCTCCCGTGGACTTACTTCAATTGTGGTTTTCAGCTTCAACTTGAACTTGAATGTGAGCAGTTGATGGTCTGTTCCATAGTCAACTCCTGACCTTGTTTTGGCTGAAGAAACTGAGCTGCTCCATCACCTCTTTCCACAGATGTAGTTGATATGATACTTGTATATTCCATCTAGTGAGATCCATGTATATAGCTGCCATTCATGTTGTTGACAAAGGTATTTGCAATGAATAAGTCATTGGTCTTGCAAAGTTCTGTTATGTGATATCCAGCATATTTTCTATCATGAAGGCCATATTTTCCAACTACTGGTGATTCTTCTTTGTTTCCAACTTTTGCATTCCAGTCACCAGTAGTAGCCATTATATCTTGATTGCACGTTTGGTCAATTTCAAACTGCAGAAATTGGTAAAATCTTCAGTTTCCTCATCTTTGGCTTTAGTGGCTAGTGCATGAATTTGAATAATAATTTATTAACTGATCTTCCTTGTAGGCATGTGGATATTATCCTATCACTGACAGCATTGTACTTCAGTATCGATCTTGAAACATTCTTTGTGAAGACAAATGCCATTCCTTTCCTCTTCAATTTGTCATTCCTGGCATAGTAGATCATATGATTTGTCTGATTCAAAATGGCCAAAACCAGTCCATTTCAGCTCACTAGTGCCTAGGATATTGATCTTTATGTGTTCCATTTAATTTTTGGCAACTTCCAATTTTTCTACATTCATACTTCATAAATTCCACATTCTGATTATTGATGGATGTTTGCAGCTGTTTCTTCCCATTTTGAGTTGTGCCCCATCAGCAAATGAAGGTCCTGAAAGCTTTACTCCATCCATATCATTAAGGTTGACTCTCTTTGAGGAGGCAGCTCTTCCCCAGTTGTATTTTGAGTGCCTTCGAACCTGATGGGCTCATCTTCTGGCACTATATCAGACAGTGTTTCAGGGCTGTTGGTAATGTTTTCTAGTAATATGTCCGAGAGTGTTTCACTGCTGTTCATAAGGTTTTCACTGGCCAGTTCTTTGAGAAGGGGATGGCCCCTTCCGTCTTCTGAGTCTTAGTCTGAAAGCTCCACTGAAATCTGTCCACCATGGGTGACCCTGCTGGTATTTGACATACCTGTAGCATAGCCTCCAGCCTCACAACAACGCACAAGCCACCACAGTAGAACAAACTGACAGATGAGTGGTGGGTATAAAACATAGAAATTACTCAAACAATATTTTGGGGTTTTTTGGTTTCTTTTTAATTTATTTTTATTTGGGTGAAGATATACAGAGCAAATTCACTTTCCATACAGCAGTTCACATATACTTTGTCTCATGTCATTGACCACAGTTTACCACAATGCAACAG
>NW_006921661.1:9341265-9356802 GCF_000298275.1 Orycteropus afer afer
TTTGCTGGTCTGATAGAGCCTGATGGAACCACTGAGACTGTGGCCCCTAGCTGCCCTTTAGATCTGGAATTGAACCCACACCTGTGGCTTCCAGCCAAGCAAAAGACAGGCATATGAGTTGAACATTTACCTGAGGTAAATACACTCCTTGGAGAGAGCAATTATGGGAGAAAGAAGGGCTGTTTATGCACAGGGAGACAGCTTGGGGCAGGAGTGCATGGAGGGATGGACACAGGGAGGAGGTAACTCAGTAGGAAATGGGCAGGGAGCTTTTGCATTGGGGTAAATTGTGGTCAGTGTCATGAGACAAAGTGTATGTGAACTGCTGTATGGAAAGTGAACTTGCTCTGTATATTTTCACCCAAATCACAATAAAAATAAATTAAAAAATAGTAATAAAAAAAAAGGACTGCTTTAAAATATTGTTTGAGTAATTGCTTTTCATTCTTTTTACTTTTAATATTAGACTGCTACATCATAATTTAGGAGCTCTGGCATCACAGTGCCTAAGGCACTTGACTGCTAACCAGAAGGCTGGCGGTTCAAACCCACCAACCACTCCTTGGAAGGAAGGTTGGGCAATCTACTTCAGTAGTGAAACTGCCTTGGAAACCCAAGGAGGGGTCGCTATGAGTTCAGGCCTACTTGACAGCACATAACAACAACATATCATAATTTAATTTAAAAAGCAAAATAGACATTACTCTTAACCAACTAAGTTAGTCACAGGGGAGGGTAAGGCAATAAGGTTAAGTTTGTAACTCAGTGCAATTGAATGGCAATTTTTAACAGTTTATTTCAGCTGAAATGGTAGAGGCTGTTCAACGTAAAAATTTTTCTGAATTGGTAACTCAAAAGTGTCTTTTTATAGGATCCTCATTGGAAAAAAGATTAACTGAACATACTGCATACTTGGAGAATAGCAATGAATGTCAGTGCTCCAATCCTAAAAGAGCCCTTATTGTATCAAAAAGATAAACAGTTAAGTGTACTTGAGTGCCTATCACATTATAATATAGCTCTGTGTAGAGTGCCTCCGTCCCCACTCATCTGTCCATTTGTTATATAGTGTGGCTTGCAAGTTGCCATGATGCTGAAAGTTGTGCTACTGCTATTTCAAATACCAGCAAGGTCACCTGTGATAGACAGGTTTCAGTGGACCTTCCAGACTAAGACAGTCTAGGAAGAAAGGCCTGGACATCAACTTCTAAAACTTGGTCGATGGAAACCCTATGGATCACAACCAAATATTGTTTAGTATGGTGCTAGAAGGTGAGCCCTCTGGATTGGAAGGCACTCAAAATACACAGTGACCAGAACAGTGGACTTAGCATAACATTGATTGTGAAGATGGTAAAAGACTAGGCAACATTTTGTTCTGTTGTATGTGGGGTTGCCATGAGTCAGAGCTGACTAGGCACTCAACAACAAATATAGAGTGCTTGGGGAGCAGAGAGGAGGGAGTGATTATCTACTCAAGGTGGAAAGATAATTAGGAAAGTCTTAATAGAAAGGGTAATATTTGGAACATAAAAGTTCAGCAGGCATTTTTTTTCTTCTTTTTTTTTTAATTGTGCTTTGTGTGCATATTTACAAAGCACATTTGTTTTATATTCAACAGTTCATGCACATTTGATTTCACAGCCCCAATTAACAATCCCCAACCATAAAAAAACTCTCCTCCCTGTGCCCTTCTTACCTGTGCGTTTCTGTATGTCCATTTTTCCCTCTTTGTAAATGCCACCCCTCTGATATCTCACGGTTGATTGATCTAAGGGGTGCATCTCCCTAGGGTAGGTGGGTACATTTCCCTGTGGTAGGTGTTGTGCATGTAGGTCTTTCTTCTGTTGGGTTGAGAGCCAATCCACGGAAATGAGTCCATTTCCAGGCCCAAAGGATAACCTGGGGCCATAGTCTCAGAGGTTCCACCAATCTCTGTCTGACCAGTAATTCTGGTCATTTTTGTGTTCTTGAATTTTGTTCCACATTTCTCCTCCCACTCTATCTGGTATCTCTAAACTTGATCCATTTCCAAGTGATTGGCATTGGTAGCCAGGCACCATCTAGTTCTGGTCTCGGGGTTGTGAAGGCTTAGGTCCTTGTGGCCTATCATATCTTTGGACTAATTGTTTCCAGATGATTTTGATTTTCTTCATTCTAGATGAAAGGAGACCAGTAGTTGCTCTTAGATGGCTGCTCAAAATCATTTGAGACTTTAGTCACTACTCACCAAAATAAGATATAGAACAAGATTTTTATGTACTATGTTGTGCCAATTGAACGTGATGTCCCCCGAGACTGTTCACCAGGCATTTTTTTAAAAAAGAAATAAAAAAGCATGGTACACAGAAGGTCTGGGATAAACAAAGGCATGAGAGGACATGATATATTATTGGAGGAATAGTGAATAGGACAGTGGTGGAAGCATGAGGTTTGTGGGAAAAGGCAGAAGGATAATTCAGCCTAAATTGTTATTCAAGTTTAAGAATTATTTAACTCTATTCAGTTGGTAGTCAGGAGCTATGGAAGTTTTTAAGCAGGCGAGTAACATGATAAGGTCATTTACAGAGTGTGAAAGATGGATTAGAGAGGAGAAGAAAAAGCCCAGACAGGCTCTTAAAAATGCTAAATTTCAGGATGCTCTGATGCATATTCTTATTAACAGGTGAAGAAAACAGACTTTATGGCACATTATCTCTTTCTATTGAAAACTTCTCTTTGATGCACCATCAATACGTCAATACTGTGATCTTGTCAATGCAAAGTGCGTCATTTACCTTCGTCAGAAGGCCCTGATTCCCATTCCTCTGTGTGTGCACTTATATCACTCTTTCTTTCTCCCCTTCCTTGTCCCTCTCTCTCTTCTTCTTTTGCTCCCTTTCTCTTTTTCTGTCTCTCTGAAAAATTAGTATCTGTACCAAGGAGGATTTGCTTACGAATATCAAGATTATTCTGATTAATAGATCGGGAATGGCTAAAACAATCTGAGAAAAAAATAGCTTGAAATCTGACCGCTATCTTGGTTTTCTTAGATAATTAAGTTAAAAGCTGAAGCCCGACTGGACCTGCTAAAGCAGATTGGTGTTTCTGTGGACACATGGCTAAAGAGTGCAATGAACCAAGTGATGGAGGAACTGGAAAATGAGCGATGGACCCGCCTTCCTGCAGTGACCAATAATGGCACTTTACACTCGGTACGGTTCTCTTCTTGGATACTACAGTGGGCTCACTTTCATTATAGAATGATATTCTTGGACTATATGTTGTTGTTGTTGTTATGTGCCGTCGAGTCAGCCCTGACTCATAGCGACCCCTCCTTGGGTTTCCAAGGCAGTATCACTACGGAAGTAGGATTGCCCAACCTTCCTTCCGAGGAGTGGCTGGTGGGTTTGAACCGCCAGCCTTCTGGTTAGCAGTCAAGTGCCTTAGCCACTATGCTACCAGAGCTCCCAATAGCCAAGATTTAAAAGAAAAAATAATAGTTTTGTTAGAGGTTGTGTTTTTTGTTTTGTTTTTATTTTAATTTTCCTTCAACGTATCATAAATTGATTTTCTTTAAGCTTGGGGGGAAAAGGAGATCGGAGGAAATCATGGGGTTTTGTGTTTTGTTTCTGTTTTTTTGAACCTTCAGAATCTATTATCACTAGCTGAGTTATCAATGCTGATTTGCCAAGCTCATTATCCTGTTCATGTGGTAACTATGCTTCTTGTCTGGAGGCAGCAGAATAGAACATTTATCCAGTGTTTCTGAAGTTCTCAGAGGCCCTCCCTAGTGAAAATGAGAATTGGAGTGTGGTCAATAATCGTAAAGAAGTGAAAGGAAAGCTTTCTAGAGGAAAGTCAGCTCACAAGGACTTTCATACTCTCCTCAGATGCCTAGTGAATAGTCTCGGGGGACATCACGCTCAATTGGCACAACATAGTACATAAAAATCTTGTTCTATATCCTATTTATGGAAGATAAATGTCTTTCATCAGGAAGACAGTGCAGATGTGACAAGGCCAGGCAAGACTCATGCTTAAGATTTTCTTCAAGCCCAGGGCTTTTTCCATTCTGATATTACCCAGTTCATCCTTTAGTTTTGTACTTTAGAAATCTGAGTACCAAAAAATTCAATGATATGTCTGATATTGTACAGGCAGATATGTGATACATAGCTGGTCGTACTAAAGTAATTCTTTGCTGCCACCTCCCGACCCATTACTCTCTACCATCTTGTATGTCTCCTTTATGGCATTTATTACCATCTGTGCTTGTCCTTTTCATTTGTTTTCATTTGTTTATTGTGTGTCTTCCTGTCTATAATATAATTTCCGTGTCTCCCTATTCACCACTGTTCTGCAAAGTGCCTTTCACACAGTAGGTACTCTATATTTATTGAAAGGAGAAATGAATGGATGGATGGAATACTGGAAAACTGAAAGCTAAAACTCTTTATCTTCCAACTTCCCATTATATCTATAGTGCATTTCCAAGGCATCTTTGCTAGAGACATTAGCCAACATTTAAAACGTTCTTGGAAGATTTCTCACATAGCATTTTGATTTTCTAAGGAGGGTATATTTGCACTTTAAAAAGGATTGTGTGTGGGTGTGCATTTCAAGAAAAACAATCTATTGGAGGTTTATTTTTATTTCACTATTAATGGTAATACAGCTGAAGAAAATAAGCAGGCTAGAAGAGCTTTCCCTGTTTCTAATAGAAAAGGATGCTCCATATCAAGGGATATTGCTTCCTATTGCATCTTGTAAAAGTCACAATTCCCATCTGCTTCAGGTTATTCTGTTATACAGAGTTTACAATGACAGCACATTCCAGGTACAAACTGGCTTTTGTCTTCTACATCAGCACTGTTGCCAACCAGTCAAACCAATGATTCTCCTTGGACTAGCACCTTTTCTAACTAACTCAAAACCACCTGACTGTACCTACTTCCAGGGCAAATCAGACGTGAACAAGACTTGGTCCTACCCTCAAAGAGCTTACAATCTAGTAGAGCAGACAGCTCTTTATAGATCTTATGATACATGACAGTATGACTAGGCTACTATGTAGCAAACTCAAAATCACTTACTCCTAACACTTTAGTGGTGAAGCCTTGGAAAAGTCATTTCTCTTTCTCTTTCTCTGGGTTTCAGAAAGATGGTTTAAATAACTAAGATCACCTTCCAACCCCAACTATCTCATGATTCTGTGAAATGCTACTAGGAAAGCTCAATACCAGCTAGAAGAATAGGGAAGAAGTTTAGCCTCCTAAGAGGGAAATGTCGTTTGAGATAGTCCTTGAAGTATTTTAACAGGAAATAAAGGAGAGCTTCTGAGAGTGAAGGAATGGGAAAAAGAGACACACTTAGCATTTAGTGCCTAGCACATAGTAAGTGTTGAATAAATTAAGTATTTCTGAGTGTTGTCAAAAGATGTCAGCTCCTCTAGAGACATTTTCTCTGTGAAGGAAGCATTTTGCAATACCATCTCACTCTTCCTTCCCTCTCTAGTCAGTCTTAGGGAACTTGTGTCTGCCCTCTTTCAGCTGAGAGATTATATTTTGAAGAAGCATTACTAACAATATGAATGAAGAAAGGTAGGCACAAAACAGTTTGATGAGGCCCCAGTATTTATTTAACTTGCTTTTAAATGACAGCATTGAAATAATTTAGAGGGAGCTGTATCTCTTCACATTGACAGCTAACTGGCTGAGGTGCATGAAGCCAAAATACACATTCTGGGGACCAAATTATTCCTTCCATTATAGATGCCAACAAAAGCATTAGTCACCAAGTTCAGAATTCCCTTCCATCTGGAAAACATGGTTAATACTACTGTTTGACATTAACAGTATAACTGGAAAGTGTTTACACTGCTTTATGGAAGATAAATGTTTTTAAAATAGTGGTCTATCTACCTTATAAAATAAGGAAGGAATTATACTTACCTAGGTATTAATTCTTTGCCTGCTATATCATGCTGTGGTACAGAACAGAGGATTGGGAAGGAAAAAAAGAAAAAAGAATCCCCAGAATATAACAACATTTAAAAAAAATTAAAAGGGGGGATCAGTCTACTGATAGATTTATTTAATTGCTAGGTAACTGGAGCCTACGCTAGCTTTCTAATTGGATTACTGCCAGTGACCTCCTCAGCCTGTCCCTCATCCCTCCCCTCTTTTATCTTCATGCCTTTCTTACTCAAAAAAAAATGAAAAGAAACCTATACCCACTTTACAACCTAATTTTTGACATTGTATTCATTTTGGAGGAGGACAAAATGTATACCTAAATCACAAAAAGAAATTAGTACAACAGAAGGAAAAATTGCCAACGGCTCTATCCTTATAACACCACTGTTAGCAGTTTTATATATTTCCTTCATTTTTTGTACTGTACTTTTTTAAAATATCTGTTAAAAATTAATTTTGCAATTTTTTTCATCTAACATCCCATATTTGCTGTATGGTCTTATAATCATCCTTTTAATGTCTGCATAGTATTCCATCAGGAAGATATCCCATAATTCACTTAACTATTCTCCTATTCCAGTTGCTGTTGAGTGGAGCCCACCTCATGGTGACCTCATGTATGTCAGAGTAGAACTGCACTCCATATGGTTTTCATGGCTGATTTTTTTCAGTTGTCGATGATGAGACTGTTCCTCTGAGGCACCTCTGTGTAGACTCGAACTTCCAACCTTTTTGTCAGCAGCTAAGCATGTTAATCATTTATATCACACTTCGACTCCATCTTCTTTCTAGAGATGAAGTAATTGGGGTTGAGAATTTACATAGTTTTCCCAATGTCACACAACAAATAAGTGGCAGAGTCAACAGTGAAACCCAAGTCTGTCAGGCCCCAGAATCCAGTGCTTTCTACTTTATGACAGTACAAATTGAGGGAGCCCTTCAGAGGTTTTTTGATTTGTTTTGTTTTGTTTTTAATTGTGATTTGGGTGAAGATTTACAGAGCAGATTCACTTTCCATACAGCAGTTTACATACACTTTGTCTTATGACATTGCCCACAATTTACCACAATGCAACAGCTCCCCTCTCACTTCCTCCCTTTGTTACCTCTTCCCTTTGTGTCCATCCCTCCATGCACTCCTGCCCCCTGAGCTGTCTCCCGGTGCATAAACAGCCCTTTTTTTTCCCGTGATTGTTCTTTCCAAGGAGTGTATCTACCTCAGGGAAATGTTCAACTCATATACCTGTCTATTGTTGGCTGGAAGCCACAGGCGTGGTTTCAATTCCAGACCTGAAGGGCAGCTAGGGGCCATAGTCTCAGTGGTTCCACCAGGCTCTATCGGACCAGCAAACCTGGTCCCCAGCCCTTTTTTTTCTCCAAATGATTTTGAGTTTTGTTCCACATTGTTCTCCCTCTCTATCCAGGATCTCCTTCATAGATCCCCTTCCAAGTGGATGACAGTGGTAGCCGGGCACCATCTAGGTCTTCTGGTCTTGTAGTTGTATAGGCTGAAGATAGGATGGTGTACCAGTCGCTAGGACTAATTGTTTCCATGATTTTTTGGTTTTCTTCATTCTTCTTTGCTCTGGACGAGGAGAGACCCATCATTGCATCTAGATGGCAACTTGCTAGCTTTTAAGATCCCAGTTGCTACTTGCCAAAGCAGGAGGTGGAACAATGTTTTGCTATGTTATGTCAATTGAGCTTGATGTCCCCTGCGACTATGGTCCCGAGCCCACAGGTTCAACTACTCAGTCCCTCTTGGTAGCTGGCTGTGACCAAGCAGTGACTATACAACTTTGCCCCTTGTCAGCTCTACTGTACATGTGGGAATTCAGATCATACACATAACTTTATAGGACCATTGTCTGCCAACCCTGTACACATGTTCTTGAGTACACTCCCTGCTTCAGAGATACCTACTAGTTCAGCCTGTCCACCCATCTATCTACCAATATACCCATGTTTGCCTTCACTGACAGTACCATACTATATATACAAAAGGGTTCATCTTTGTTGTCTGTACCTCCCACGTACCTCTCTATGTCTTTCTCTTCTCAGAGGTTATTTTTAAATACAAGACAGCTACTAAACCGAACTCAAAAAAAAAAAATCTCTTCATGTGCTCTTGCAATAAGAGTACACATTTTACAGCATCTAAGAAAGGAAAATATCAGTACAGCTAAATAGAATAGTTTTGATTGAAATTCTGTCAAGTGACAAAAAGGAAAAAGGATGAAAGAGTATTAGTTAAGATAAGAGACAGAGGAAGAATGTGATTTTAGAAATGCTGGGTCAAGAAAACGTGGTAACAATTAAGCTCCGTAGGGTGGGAGAGGGAAAAGGAAGAAATTATTCTGAAATGACATGCTTTGGAAAGCTCCTGGAGTAATACAAAAGTATACAGTGGTGACCCCTGTCACTGTCACTGCAGCCTGTCATTCCCTTCCATGAGAATCAAAAATTAACTCAAAATAAGGGGGCAAAGGACTGTTTAGTATCAACCAGTGTTGCCAAGATAAAATGTTTTGGACTGATTCCCAGTGCCAAAGCACAGTACGTGTTTATTAACATTCTTACTTATTTTGGGAAAGTTGTCCTACCCACATTGGCTTTAGTTTTTAAAAATGTGTGTGTATTTTATTTTGTTTTGTTTTGTTTTCTTTATAATGCCCACAGTTTGGTTTTTTTAAATATCCATAACCTTTTATAGAATATGAAAGTAATATCTATTAACTACATAAAAATAAATTTAGTTTTATGGCAGTTTCTAGCATATGATCCTTATTCTTTTATGTGATACAATGTCCTATTAGGTCTTGTCGGAAAACAGTAAAAAAAAAATCATAAGATTAGAGAGGTCAAAATTTGAATCTGTTTTGCCACTGACCCCGGGTGAACCGTTAGTTTAAATGAGGCACATGGTTACTTCATTCAGCTATGAATTTTCAATAACATTTTTATAGATGAGACTATATCAAGGGCATTTGAAATAGAAGGAATAAATGTGGCAGGGGAAATGTAGAGTTTATTCTTTTGGATTACCCCCCAAAAAAATTCTATAGAATTTTATTAAACAGCAATTAAGAGCACCAGTTTTTAAGCAATGATAATTACTCAAGAGAAATTAATTCATTAAAAAATGGAACTGGAAACGTAGGTAGCGTCTACTTTTAGACTTACATCCCAGAAATCTTCCCCGGCAGCCATCCCACACGCATACGCACCGATTCGCCTCTTTTGTGTTCACAGGGTCCCGGGCACTTAACGTGGTTGTGCTTGTTCTCCACTCTAGACTGTGAGCACCAGGAAAGCTGGCAGTGTCCTTTTCCTCAGTATATGCACAGTATTCAGCACATAATAGGCTTTTGATAGTTTTAATGAAGAAGCTCTGGTAGTGCAGTGGTTAAACAATCAGCTGTTAACCAAAAGAAACACTGGCAGTTTGAACTCACCAGCCGCTCTGGGAAAAAGATAGGGCAATCTTCTTCCGTAAAGATTGTTGTTGTTGTTGTTATGTGCCGTCGAGTCGGCCCCGACTCATAGCGACCCCTCCTTGGGTTTCCGAGGCAGTATCACTACGGAAGTAGGAATGCCCAACCTTCCTTCCGACAACCATGGAAATCTTATGAGGCAGTTCTACTGTGTCCTATGGGGTTACTGTGAGTCAGAATTGACTTGACGGTAACAGGTTTGGTTTAAGGTCTTGGGTTTTTGTTTTTTTTTAATCATCACTTTTTACTGTGATTTGGGTGCAGATTTACAAAGCAGATTCATTTTGCTCTCAATAGTTCATACCCATTTTGCTTCATGGCACCAATTACAATCTGGTTTGGGGTTTGTTTGGGTTTTTTTTGACACTTTAATTAACCAATTAATGATTTTACTATGTAGTCCAATCCTGACTTTCATTCTTCACAGACTTAATGTGTGAACATTGCTGCTTTGGTATGTTTGAACATGGGAACAAAAGAGATAAGTGTTTATATGTAGAAAGAAACAAAAGATTTTTGAGGATGTTTCATTTTTTCTTTATTGGATTTAAATTTAAAAAGTAAAATATGCTTATTTTAATAGTTCAAACCACCTTCTATTCTCTAGTTGGTACTCTTCTCACTCTGCCTCCCCTGTTAAGTTTCTGGGCTCATATGAACATGATTTGTACTTAATACATCATGGAAGGTGCTGCAGGTAAATACATGCAGATCTAGCTCATTTTTCATGGGTGTTATTCATCTATAATATGTATATGCCATGGTTTACTCAGCCATTCCCCTATTGGTGGTCATATGACTTAGGTCTTTGCCACTATGAGCAGTATTGCAGTAGATATCTTAGAATGTATTCTCTCACATACTGGTGCTTTTATTTCTGCATATGTGTTTGTGTGTGTGTAATAAAGCATTTTTAGCCTTGGTTTTAAGAGGAAAAAAACTTCTGTTCTTTCATAACATGGAAAATGCAATTGAGAACAGTCATTTCAATGTGGAGTTGAATAAGTAAATTAACATTTTGAGACAACAAATTTTGAGTCTTTTTCCTGCTTTCAACCATTTTCTTGAAGTAAGCAAGCTAGCCAATGGCTTCTAATTTTTCCTAGCTTAATGCAGATGCTGAAAGAGAAGAAGGAGAAGAGTTTGAAGACAACATGGATGCTTTTGATGACAGCAGTTCCAGCCCTTCTGGCACCTTAAGAAATTATCCACTCACGTGCAAAGTTGTTTATTCCTACAAGGTTTGTATTTCTCTAACTTACTGCTACTGATATTTAATATCTACTGCTGATATTAAATTGTGACAACTTTGAGGATACAGACAACTGTATCTACCAGCTTTTCATACTATGCTTAGCATAAAAGTGATGTTCAGTTAATAGTAGAGACAACATAACATAATGGTGAAAAGTTTAGCCTCTGATGTCAGGCTGCCTGAGTTAAAATCCTGTTTGTCATTTTAAGGTTTTGTGACCTTACACTGGTCTCTTAGTCTCTGTGAGCCTCCATTTCCTTACCTTTATTATGGGGATAATATTATAGGACTAACTTGAGGATTAACTGAGATAACACTCATAGCAAAGCACTTAGCACAGTGACCGGCATGCAGTAAATTTTCAGTAAATAGAACTCTTATTAATTCCTTACTTTGGCATAAGACCTTCTATTATTGGATAACCCTCAAAATTGATTATCAAAGGAGAATTGTTTTTACAAAGTAGTTTTAAAACTTTTGCCTTTTCTTATTATAATATAACAATCTTTGTTATCCACATCAAGCAGGGACCTAGATAAAAAGATGCCAGAATTTTCAAACATGATTTCTTGTAATAGTTCTTTTTTTTCCCAATGCATTTTATTGAAACATAATTTATGTACAGTGAAATACACAACACTAAAGTGACATGGGTCAATGCTTTTTTTTTTCCCCATTTTTTGCAGTTTTCCCTCCTCTCTCCTCCCACCCCTGGTAGCTAACAAAGAAAGTTTCCTTCCAAATATAAACCTTTCCTTGACTTTTTACAATAATGAATTAATACTGTGTTTGTCCTCCTGTGATTGACTTGTATCACTCACCATAATGTCCAAGTTCATTCATGTTTTGCAGATTCTACATCATTCTTTAGTGTTGCATAGTATTTGATCATGTGTATGTACCATAGTTTGATTATCCGTTCTTCTTTTGATGGGCACCTAGGTTGTTTCCACCTTTTTGCTCTTGTGAATAGTGCTGAGATGAACATGGGTGTGCATATATCTGTTCTTGTCCTGGCTCTGACTTCTTTAGGATACATACCTAGTAATGGGATTGCTGGGTCAAATGGTATTTCTAATTCCAGCTTTTTAAGGAATTACCATACTGTTTTCCACAGTGGTTTTATCATTTTACAATCCCACCAGCAGTGTATGAGAGTCCCAATCTCTCCACATCCTCACCAGCATTTGTTATTTTCTGTTTTGTTGAACTTTGCCATTAGTGCTGGGTTGAAATGGTATCTCATTGTTGTTTTGATTTGCATCACTCCGATGGCTGATGATCGTGAGGATCTCTTCATGTATTTGCTGGCCGCGTGAATATTCTCTTTGGTGAAGTGTCTATACATGTCTTCTGCCCATTTTTAAATTGGATTGTTATTCTTTTTGTTGTTGAGGTGTTGGAGTTTTCCATGCATTTTAGAGCTAGGCCCCTTGTCAGATATGTAATTATCAGCAAGTATGAATTTGTTGCTGTCATTTCTTTCCAAGTTTAGAACAGTCCATTCTATCTTATGGTTGTCTTGACTTCCTTACAATTTAGAAGTTCTGTAACTACACAGTTTTTTCCTTCCTTTTGGTTTGTAGTTGTCCTCATTTGTCCATTGATGTGTCTCTGGTTCCCTGTTTACAATCTTGTAGGCTTATTTACATTGGATACTTCTATAACTGGGCTGGTTTCTGGGTTATGTCATCATATGTGTTAATAATCAGTTGTTGTTTTCTGTTGTTGGTTCTCTGTCCAAAGGGCTCCCTTTAGCATCTCTTGCAAGGTTGGTCTGGTTTTAACAAATTCCCTTAATTTCTGCTTATCTGAAAATGTCCCAATTTCACCCTCATATTTGAGGGACAGTTTTGCTGGGTATATAATTCTTGGTTGGAGATTTTTCTCTTTCTGGGTTTTATATAAACCATCTGTTCTGGTTACCTAGTGCTGCTCTGACAAAAATATACCACAAATAGGAAGGCTGAACAAACAGGAGTTTATTCTCTTACAGTTCGGGAGGCTAGAAGTCCAAATTCAAAGTGCCAGGCTCTAGGGGCTGGATGAAAGCCCCTCAGCCTTGGGGTTCAGCTATGCCTCCTGCTTCTGGCCCACTGGTGCTAGAGGCTTTTCTTCACTCAGACAGCTGCTGGCTGCTGAGACTGACAAACCCAGGATTGACAAGTAACAAGGCACAGTCCAGATGTAACCAAACCACACAGCAGGCCATTAATTTCAGTCCACTGAAAGTCCCAAGGTCAGCAGAGCATGACAGGCTGCTCAATGACACAGCTACATGCAGAGTTCAAGTGTGCCATATGCTGGAGACCATTCCCAAAGCTGTTTCTTATATATGGGAAGCAGACCACATACCCAAAGGCAGCTACTCAGCTGCTCCAATACATTCTGTCATGGAGTTAATTACCAATCTTACCATGGGGAATAACTACATCCAGCTGCCCAGCCACTCAACTAGGCTTAGCCAAGTTGACACACAAACTTAACTACCACACCATCCCATTGTCTTCTTGCCTCCATGGTTTCTGCTGAGAAATCCGAGCTTTTAGTCTTATTGGTTGCCCCTTGTAGGTAACTTTTTCTTTTTCCTGTGCTGCTTTCAGGATTCTTTCTTTGTCTTTGGTTTTAATGAGTTTGATGAGGATATGTCTTGGGTGATTTTGTTTTGGGGGTCTATCCTGTTTGGGGTTCATTGGACTTCTTGAATGGTTATATTCTCATCTTTCATCATACCAGGAAAATTCTCTTTGAACAAATCTTTGACAATTTTTTCTGTGGCTTTATTTGTCTTTTCCTGTTCTGGAGTTCCGATTACATGTAGGTTATTCCTTTTGATGGAATACCACATAAACCTTAGGCTTTCTTCATTTTGTTTTGATCTTTTTTCTGATTGATCCCTTTCCAAAGAAGTACTGAGGTATTTGCCTTCAGTATCACTAATTCTGTCTTCCATTGATTCATTTCTACTCTTTTGCCCATTCAATGTCTTACTATTTCTGAAAATTTAGTATTAATCTTCTGGATTTCTATATAGATTTTGTATCATTTCTAATTTTTCATTTATTTTGTCATTTTGTTCTTATATTGTCTTTTGAAGTTGTTGTAGGGTTTTCTCTGTGTTTTTCTCAATTTTATCAGTGTTTTCCTTGTCTCTCAATTTGTTGAAGGTACCTGAATATAATTCTTTTGAATTCTTTATCAGGGTGTTCCAGTGCTGCATCTTCCTCAAGGCTGTGTTTTGAGTCTGTATTCTCCCCTTGTTTCTCCTGCTTTATCTTGCTTCTTTGTGTGGACCGTGATGCTCTGTTGTCTCTGAAGCATTATGACGTTTTTGTGTTTATATTTAATTGGTGGTTGTATGTTGGAGTGACTTGCCCACAATTTTCATTTTCTTCGTTTTGTTTGGATATTATCTACATAAGCAGAGTACTGTTCTGTGCTCCTCTGTTTGCTGTCTGCAGCACTTACACACTCACCACCTGTCTCCTTTCCCATTGTCAGCCTCCCATATGTCCCTGAATCCTTAGCATTCTTAGGTCCCTAGAATCCAAATGAGAATGCTGCCCATTTAAAACCCAAAATGACCACTGCCTGTAAACATTCCAAATGGCTGCGCCCTTGGTCCTTTAAATATCCAAAATGGCCACCGTTTGTAAACATTCAAAATGGCCATGCCCTCGGTCACTTTAAATATCTAAAATGGCTGCTGCTTGTAAACATTCAAAATGGCTGCACCCTCGGTCACTTTAAATATCCAAAATGGCTGCTGGTAAACAATCAAAATGGCTGCATCCTCTGGACAGCTGAAAGTCCACAGCTCAGGTTGTCTTCTTTCTTGCTGTTTCCTTTTCTAGTCTTGGGCCACCAGTGTAGTCATCCCTGCAGCCCTTGATGACCAGGGCTGATATTTAGGTCAATTCTCAGGTCCCAACACCACTTGGAAATATTCAGGCTGTTGGTCCTGTCAGAGTAGCTAACAGTCCACTGCTCCAACCATCTCCGTACTCACTGTTTTCCTTCAGGTTTTTCAATTAGTTGGTGCCTAATCCACTTCTCTATGCTTCCTTTCAAAGCTCAGTACTCCAGGATTATCTTCTGTATCTCTGTCAGTTGGTTTCTCTTTCCTATGTTGAAGAGGGTCTGTGTAGCTTGTCTGCCTATTCCGCCATCTTGCTGAAGTTCTCTCTCTTGTATTAGTTCTTAATCTCTCTCACCCCTGCCCTGCTTTCCTGTTAAGTATTTACTCAGCACAAAGTAAACTGAGTTTTAGTTCCTCAGTGTATCTCTCCCCCATCCCCCTCATCCATCCCATCAGCCAGTCCTATTGAATCTACCTCCAAAACATATCCTGAATACATTCACTTCTAATTTCACCACCTCTACCACTACCATCCAGGCCACTACTCAGGCTACTGTGAAAACAAACAAAAAAGCCTCATAATTGGTCTCCCTACTTCATTCTTACCTCTCAACAGTTCATTCTCCACTCTGTAGTCAGAATTGTTTTTAACACATAGAGGAGATTATTTTATTCCCCTGCCTAAAACCCTTTATAAGCTTTCCATCCCTGTATGAGAATAAGCCAGTCTCTTCACTAGTGTCTGTAATAATCCAAAACAATCCTGCCTTTGCCAGTCTCCCCAGCTTTATCTCAGACCATGCCCCACCACATTCATTCACTGCACTTTAGCCACTCTGGCTGCCTTTGAGTCTTTTGTGTGTGTGTGTGTGTGTGTGTGTGTGTGATTTGGGTGAAGATTTACAGAGCAGATTCACTTTCCATATAGCAGTTCACATACACTTTGTCTCATGACATTGACCACAGTTTACT
>NW_006921661.1:9363727-9365247 GCF_000298275.1 Orycteropus afer afer
CTTTGAGTCTTTATAAGCACCAGGCACCTTCCTGGCTTGGCAATTTTGCACTTACTGATCCCTCTACCTCTTTCTCTGAACTTCTTTTGACTGCCCACTGCTCTTCATTGAAGCTCAGCTAAATAGTGCCTCCTCAGATCTTCCCTGACCACCTAAATTAAATTACATAACAGATTCCTCAGTCACAACTCTTTATCCCTATTTGATTTACTGTATAGCTGTTATCACTAGCCACTATTATCTTACTTGTGCTTATATTTCCTTTGTCCAGGTTCTCATTAAAGGTCCATGAAGGCAGAAACCTTGTCTGCTCCCATGTACCTTGTCTGTGAGTTTTCAGCACCTAGAACAGTGCCTGGCACATAGTAAACCCACTGCCATGAAGTTGATTCCAACACATGGTGATCCTACAGCACAGTGTAGAACTGCCCAGTAGGATTTCCAAGGCTTTAAATCTTTACGGAAGCAGACTACCTCATTTTTCTCTTGCAGAGAGACTGGACACATAGTGGGTCCACAGTAAATAATTGTACAATGAATAAATGAATGGTATAAGGAAAGTATGAACAAATGAATCCTTCGCTGTCTCCCATTCTGATGCAAATAGTAGTGAGAAAAGATGATGCTAAGGATCTACAGAGGGAATGTCTGGAGAGAATCTTCAACAGTAATACACTCACCACCCATTCACATTTACCACCACCACCCCCTGATAGCCAAAAGTTGGCATATTTACCCCTCAGTATCAGTGATTCACAGGCTTTTTTGAGGCTAACATCTTTTCACTTCATTTGTAAATTCATAATGCTTCCTGTTTTTTAAAAAGGTGGGATTTTTTTTCCAGTGTAAATGGATTCGGTAATCTTTCGGAAATGTGAAGTCATCGTGTAAGATACTTGGAAAGGTGTTATAAGTATAAAACTAGGGTTAGAAATGACTTCCCATCTCACCTCTCAATATTAAATTTACTTTCTAGAACTGAAATACTCACTGCCGTCGAGTCGGATATGACTCATAGTACCCCCTCTTGGGTTTCCGAGGTGGTATCGCTACGCAAGTAGATTGCCCTGTCTTCCTTCTGAAGAGTGGCTGGTGGGTTTGAACTGCCAACCTTCTGGTTCGCAGTCAAGTGCCTTAGGCACTACGCTACCAGAGCTCCTAGAACTAAAATATAAGGTCTTTAACTGAGGAGGATTCTTAAATGTCTGAGTGATGATAAGCAGCTCACACTCACCAATCCTGCTCTCTATTGGCATATCTCAGGCATGTCCTTGTGGTAAATCAGGGTATAAAAATCTATTTTGTCAGTTAATCACTGAACACACATTTACTGAGTGCCCACTGTAAGTTTTAGGGATATGAGAATGAATATGATTCAGTACCTGCCCTCCAGAAATGGATAATTTGTTGTTGTTGTTAAGTGCTGTCGAGTCGTTTCCGACTCATAGCGACCCCATGCACAGCAGAACGAAACACTGCCCGATCCCGTACCAGCCCCACAATCCATGCTATACTCGAGC
>NW_006921661.1:9366912-9379200 GCF_000298275.1 Orycteropus afer afer
CATCAAATCTATTCTTTAGATGATCTCTAAATTCAGGAGGGATATATTCAAGATCATATTTTGGCTCTCGTGGACTTGTTTTAATTGTCTTTAATGGATAATTTAGGAAGGAATAAATTAACCTGAAAAGTAGAATGCATATGAAAAGGTTTATAGTAGAGGTAGAACTGCTAATTCTAACTGTGATAGTTGGGAGACGTTTACAGATGAGGTGGCATTTAAATTAGGTCATGAGTAAGACCTTTCTAGGTACTGTGAGAGAGTTGAGAGGGGAAGGAAGAGCCTTCTAAGCAGAGAGAACAGCTGATCCAGAGACATGGTATGAGAGGGTATGGTCTTCAGGAAATGTTAGATTTGGTGGCATGGAAGCATAAAGCATGGAGAATAGAGCAGCTAGAAGGAAGCAAGTTTGCTGTCAGACAGATAGGCCATGTATACCAAACTCAGAAGTGTAGCTTTTTATTCTGGCTGGGAGAAGCCTTTAGATATCCTAAAATCAAATTTGGCTTTTAAGAAGATAGCCCTGGTAGAAATAATTCGGAACATAGATTAGAATAGAGACTTAATTAAGTCTGAGAATGATTCCTATAGTCCAGTCCAACAACGAAGGCCTCAGTTACTCTTGTGAGAACAAAGAAAAGAGCTATATTTAAAGGTTACATTCAGTGTCTGGCTACTACTGTCAACCACTTGGAGAGGGATCTGTGTAGGAGATCCTGGGTAGAGAGGGAGAACAATGTGGAACAAAACTCAAAATCATTAAAGAAAAAAAAGGCCCACGCTTGCTGACCTGACAGAGCCTGGTGAAATCCCTGAGACTATGGCCCCTAGCTGCCCTTCAGGTCTGGAATTGAACCCACTCCTGTGGCTTCCAGCCAAACAAAAGACCTGCATATGAGCTGAACATTTACATCAGGTAGATACACTCCTTGGAGAGATCAATCATGGGAGAAGAGAAGGGTTGTGTATGTACAGGGAGACAGCTCGGCAGGGCAGGAATGCATGGGAGGGAAGGATACAGGGAAGAGGTAACTATGGGAAGGAAGTGGGAAGGGAGCTATTCCATCGTGGGAAATCGCAGTCAATGTCATGAAACAAAGTATATATGAGCTGCTGTATGGAAAGTGAATTTGCTCTGTAAACTTTCACCCAAATCACATTAAAAATTAAAAATAGAAATAAAAAGCCTTAAAAATGTTCCTAACTTTCAACCCAATCATACTACTTATAGAATCCATCCTAAGGAAATAAACCACAATATAGAAAAGGTTTTAGATAAAAAATTTTCTTTTATCATAGTTCTACCTTTTAGTACCTCAAACTTGTCATTCTAATAAGGGAATAGTTAAATAAATTAGCCATTCATATAATAACAACGTGTAATATAATGAAGATAATTAAAAATTACATTAGTAAGAGTTTTTTATGTAAGAAGAAGTGTTAGTTATAAAAACATTTTTATAGCATAAATGTTATATAAAGTGGTAGTGGTGTCACGTGCCGTCGAGTCGGACCCGACTCAGAGCGACCGCTCCTTGGGTTTTCGAGGCAGTATCACTACTGAAGTAAATTGCCCAACGTTCCTTATGAGGAGTGGCTGGTGCGTTTGAACCACCAGCCTTCTGGTTAGCAGTCAAGTGCCTTAGGCAGTAGGATACCAAATTATATGTACCGTAAGATCTCAATTATGCATATTTTCCAGTTTTTCTACAATGACCATGTATTATGTTTACAATAAGAAAAGGCATATTGTTTTAAAACACAGGAAAATTGGCAAGAAAGTGGTAGGGAATGGACTGCTTGGAGTTATGCCTGTCGCTGGATATTAGGACTTCAGAGACAGTATGAGATCCTGTGTTTATTTAATAAGCATTTACTGACCATTTGTTGTCTTTAGTGGAGTTAAGTGAGAAGAAACACTGTCTCTGCCTTAAGGAAATCATTTTAGTGGGAACCCCCTGGAGACAACTTCTAGAGTGCCCCAGTAGTCAGTGTTAGAAGGATACTTGTAAGAACAAAAGGCAGAGGAAGCAACCAGTTCATCATAGGTAGTTTGGGAAAACCACCGAGGTGGGCCTCAAATGATGAGTAATAATAATAGCAAAATACTATTATTATTGACATATATACAGATATATGTGCACACATACACATATATTTATTATTTCTAATCCCCTTAATAACTATAAAGAAGGTATCAACCAGACCATTCATTTAACAGATATTACTTCAGCACCTTCCATGTACCAGTGCTATCCTCTTTTCTAAGCTCTGAGAATATAGGATTGATCAAAACAGACAAAAATCTCTGCCTTCATGGAGCTCACATCCTAAATGAAAAAGAAAACTGAAGCTCAAAGAAGTCTTAAAGTCACTTGCCCACCAAAACAGACTGAAGCTGGGCTTGAACCCACAATAACCTAAATCCATTTGCCAGATGGGAACGAGGAAGCAGAGCATCCTGAACCAAAGGAATAGCCTGGGAACAGCATGGAGGCACACACAGCATGGGTGTAGCATGCTGCACCCAAAGCATCAGTAGGCCCATGAGGTCAAACTCTGTAAGGTGTTGATTACCACGGAGAGGATTGTAGACTTGGCATTGTAAGTGGAGGAGTTGGCTGTCACTGCATGGGAATGGCGTGATGAAGCTAGTCTATGCAAATATACCAATATTGGACAACTTGCCTTTTTTACAAGGGCAGCAACATGTTTAAAAGTGTTCCTATCCCTCCTGCTTTGCTCTCACACACATTCAAGTCTGTGTTGATAATTTTTAAGTATTCTAGTGCCTAAGGCATTTGACCACTAACCAGAAGGCTGGCGGTTCAAACCCACCAGCCACTCCTTGGAAGGAATATTGGGCAATCTACTTCTGTAGTGATACTGCCTCAGAAACCCACGGAGGGGTCACCGTAAGTCAGATCCAACTAGTTGGTAGTGCTTTTGGGTTTTTGTTTTTGTTTTTTTGGTTTACCATGGAATTATGGGAGAAAATCTTTGTTACAGACATGCTTTATGTTGCTGGTATGTTCAATTCATAGTGTAATTTCAGAGTAGCAAAGAAATTCCATCTGAAAAGCTATCAAGATCTAATGAGCAGTTTTCCCCCCTCATATTTTGAGATAAGAGGTAATTTACTTAAAAATTTGTTCTTGCAGTATTTCTGTAATTGGTCAGCCATTTTCAATACTGTTTTTCTGTCTCAAGAAGCTGTGGCAACATCCAGAATCTTGATTTAGATAAAATGATATAATGTTTATGAAATGAGAAATAGATCTCAGGAAAGTGATCCAATTTTCTTGCCTTATTTTTGCTTGTATAACATGGAGATATTTCACACTTTGATATTGTGAGACTGAAAAACTATATATGGTCTTAGGTGATAGTTTTAATGGATGTTGGGACTTGGGGGAAGCTTTTTAAGACCATAAAATGCCAGTAGGCCTCTGCCTGTTACATGTGACAAGCAAGGTTATTTAGAAAATAAAGCCAAATAGACTCTCTCTGACCCCCCTGTGGAGCCTCTTGAGTTTGTGCTCAGATTCCACCGTCACTGGTGTCCAGTGCTCAGGGATTCCCATTGTCAGGAATAATAAAGTCACCAGAGTTAGCTGCTTCTGGAGCAGCCCAGTCTCCACAGTTGAGTTGGAGCATCATTAATCCAGACTCTGACCAATCTCACTCATTTCCTTTCTCACAACTTTCTTCCTCTGGCCACTGTTTTATAGTGATTCAGGATCAATCCTAGACACTGCTCAAGCTGTCATCTCATCCATGTACATAGCTCTTCATGGCATGCACCTTACACTAGCTGTCTGGTAGCAGTTCTCATTCAGTGCCTTCACCTTTGCCTATGCTTTACAAGTCATCATGCTTCTGCGTTTATTCATCATACATTGAACCCCGTCCCTCCAGAGAATGGCAGGATTGTCATTTTGAAGAAACGGAGGCATCGTGAAGTTTTGGTTTGCTTACTGACAGATACATAAGCTGAAGCTTGAATCCAGGCCTTTCACTGCCAGCATGGTGCTATGTTCACTAAGCCCAGTTGCCTCTTGAGTACCCAGTTTCTCCAGTTTCTGTTGGTAGTTTATTTTGTTTGTGTTTTAAAGTAAAACTTCACCTCATTATGATAATCTTACTGCTTTTAAATTTTTATGTTCAACAAGTTTTTCAAAATCATTTCAGTATTTTTATCCCATTTTTGTTATAACCAGCATACATCTGCTCTTTATCTAACCTTTTTAATTTTGTCCATGACCATCCTACATTGCAGGCTTCTCAACCAGATGAGTTGACCATTGAGGAACATGAGGTGTTAGAAGTGATTGAAGATGGAGATATGGAAGACTGGGTAAAGGTATATTCCTTTGCTCATATCACCCCTTCTTGTGACATTTTTAGGAGTTTGTTTTGGTTCTTGTTATGTTCCATCCAAACTGTGTGTAAACCTGTTTTGTCACATGTCTTTTACCCAGGCTCGAAATAAAGTTGGCCAAGTGGGTTATGTGCCAGAAAAGTACCTACAGTTTCCCACCTCGAACAGCCTGTTGAGCATGCTGCAATCCCTGGCTGCTTTGGACAGTCGGTCACACACATCCAGCAATTCTACGGAAGCCGAACTCATTTCAGGCAGCCTCAACGGAGATGCCAGTGGTAAAGACTGAAACAAGGCACTCTTTATTTGGTCACCTTTGACCTAAACTATATTACCCTGGAATAAGCCTTCAGTAGGTTAAAAAGCCTAACTTTAGTCCTGTAATATTTTTTTATTTGGTCATATTTTTCCTGTACAGTAGAACCCTGAAGTTGACCTTCAGTGAATGAAAACTTAGAACTTCACTCATATTCTTCATGATACTCTTTTAGTTGTCATGTGAGCATCAGGGATGGTTATAAAAATAGCCTGCCAGTGTTCTTACTGGATTTTTCTCTCTCTTGCTCCTTAGTCTGTTTTGTGAAAGCACTTTATGACTATGAGGGCCAGACAGATGATGAATTATCTTTTCCTGAGGGAGCAATCATTCGTATCTTGAACAAAGAAAACCAAGATGATGATGGCTTCTGGGAAGGGGAATTCAATGGGCGAATTGGAGTTTTCCCATCGGTGCTTGTGGAAGAACTTTCAGCCTCAGAAAATGGTGACGCTCCATGGATGAGAGATATTCAGGTACATGAAAGGGGAGAGAGCTGAATGAAAAGATGTGTGAAGAAAGTTACCCCCAAGGCCAAAATTGGGCTGTGATCTCAACCAGGCCCTCACCATGCTAATTCACCATTGCCAGGTTTCTACAAAATCAAATTTGAGAAAGCAGAGATTGGTCATTTAGGCTCTTATAGAATATGACCTTCCCACACCTCCATTCTCCTCACATTGCACTCTGTGAATTGGTTAACCAGAATGCTAAAATGATTGTGAAATACAAAAGAATGGCTTGGTGGAGAGGAAGAAACAAACCAGAGAAGGAATATGTTGTCTCTCTAGTTAATTTATGTAGCAAGTAAAAATGTTATCTCTCTCTTTTCTCCATCACTGGCAGAGCCCATGACCTGCTAGTCCGTTTCAAAGAGCCCCATTACACACTCTTGCAGCACCAGACTCATCTCATCATAGCAAAACTTGCCTTTACACGAAACCCCTAATTCAGTCAATTGGGTTTGTCCTCTCTGAGGAGCTGTCACAGCACACTTGGCAGATAGAGGACCATAAGGAACATGTCTGTCTTAGTCTCTCTTCACCAAAAAAAAAAAATAATAATAATACAACTTGTCTCCTTTTTTGTTCTTCACTGATTTTGCTGAATTGACTTATTAACGTGGTATGTTTTCAATAGAAACCTAGAGAATGGTTTGACTTATCAGTATTACAATGAGGAGATCTGTGAAAGGAAAAAGTTAAATACAACACGAAATTGAGGTTTGGAGTGGTTGTTCTGGGTTCATTTGTTTCTAATGAGGCTATAGTCAGAGAACCCAGCAAGCCTCTTCCTGCCTGAGGAGGTGAGCACCTTGTAACCTTTCTTCTTTGATGCAGATCTCTCCTTCCCCCAAGCCTCACAGTTCCCTGCCTCCACTGCCGTTATATGACCAGCCTCCCAGCAGCCCTTATCCCAGCCCAGATAAGAGGAGCTCTCAGTACTTCCCCCGATCTCCATCAGCAAATGGTAAGACTCTGCAGGGCATGGGTATGAATGCATTTTCATTTCAGAAATCGATCTGCAAGCATAACTTCATTAGTATTTTTATTGTTTAACAAAACACATGAACTTCTTTGGTTCCTTCCCTTAGAAAACAGCTTCCATTCTGATTCTCCAGGATTTTCACAGGCACCAAGGCAGACTCCTGAGACCTCATGTGGCAAACTACGACCTGTAAGTCTCTTATCTGGCAGAGTTATATAATGCATGAGTGTTTGAAGTTGAAAATTAGAAATTAATATTTCCCCACAGCCCTTGAGTTGTAAGCAATTCCCCAAAACAAGTGTGAAATGCGTTTAAGAAGGTAAAAAGAACTTTCACAAAGGAAAGCTATAAAATTCACTCATCCAGTATGGTCTACACTGGAACTTCTCACTCAGCCTTGATAAAGATCATGCAAGATAATACCTGTGAAAAGTATTTCAATTATAACATGCTCTGTGAGCATTAAAATAGTCTAATTATGAAACAGAGCACTTTTTTTCAGTAAACATTTGTTGAGAACCTGTTTGCCAGACCTATATTTGCCTCTTTGAGGTACACTGAGATGAAATAAGATTCACTTCATGTCCTCACAGAGCTTCTGGTCTCATGGAAAATAGACCTTTGCAGTCACCTCTACACTCCTCACTCCACTGCAACCTCATTTCTCCCCACCACCCCATTAGGAAACAGTTCTCACTAAGGTCAAAACTTTCATATTGCTAATACAGTGGATACTTTGCAGTTTTATTGACCCCCCTAGCAGCACTGGACACCCTTCCTTGAACCACTCACTTCTTTGGCTTCATTCATTCAGCAGATATGTGCTGAGCACCTGCTCAGTGCCAGCTGCAGGGGTACAGCAGTTCCTGGGACAGACTGCCTCATAGAGCTAATCTTCATTCTATCAGGAAAAACAAAAGTTCTAATTGCACAATTATTTTATAAAGCTGGAGAAATAGGCAGAGCCTTATAGGTCTCGATAAGGGCTTAATTCTTTATCCTAAATGTGATAGGAAGCTATTGAAAGGCTTTAAGTGGGACAGTGGTGCCTTTTTTTAAAGGTTGTTATGGGAGCTCTGGTGGCACAGTGCCTAAGGCATTTGACTGCTAACCAGAAGGCTAGTGGTTCAAACGCACCAGCCACTCTTCAGAAGGAAGACTGGGCAATCTACTTCCGTAGAGATACTGCCTCAGAAAGCCAAGGAGGGGGTTGCTATGAATTGGAGTTGACTCGATAGCAGTGAGTTTGGGTTTTTTTATGGCAGCTAAGTGGAGAGTAAATGGAGGTGCCAGAATGGACGTGGGAGCCAGTTAGGCAGCTGGAGCAGTGGGCCAAGCAAGAGGTGGTCATAGTGTGGGCCAGTGGGTAACAACGGAATAGAGGGAAGAGGACAGATTTGTTCTGCCTCAAATCCCTGGTTTGCTTTCCACCTCACTTCTGGACCACCTTCCTTTTCATTGCCTCTGCAAGATTCTCTTCCTCCGGTCATCTCATTTCTTAGATGCTGATGCCTCTTGGGGTTCTGTCCCTGAGCTGTTTCTCTTACTGAACTCACATTCCCTGTGTAATATCATCTATTCCCACAACTTTGCTAACCATTTATATACTGACAACTCCCATATTTATAGCTACCATCTCTTCCCTGAATTTTGGATTTGTGGACATCTCAACTTATATGTCCCAGGCCCAAAAACTCAAGAAAAGCACGTCTCTCTTCCCAGACGTGCTCCTTCTCCTGTTGCCTATCTAGGTGAGTGGAACCCCCACACTACCAGGGCTCTGGCTTTCTTGATACTGCATGACCCTGCCTTCCACAGTCATCACCACATCCTGCCAAGTTTGTCTCAGAGATAGTTCTCAAACTTTGTCCTTCTCTACTTCCCTGTCATCATCCTAGATCAGGGAGACTCCAGCTCTCATTCAGATGACTACACCAGTCTCCTCTGTTGTCTTCTCTCTTATACTCTTGCCCATCTCCAGTCATTCTACAAACTGATAATTGAAATCATCTTTTCACAGATCTGATACTACTATTCCTTTGTTTATAATCCACCAAAGACTCCTCCTTGCCTACAGAATAAAGCCCAGATTTCTTGACATAGGCTTAACAAACCTCTTCACAATGTAACCCTAGACTATCTCAGTTAGCCTTTTCTCTTTCCGCTGTCTTCCTAAGACATGTGGAAATGTTTTCAGTTCTCGAAGCATTGCTCTCACTTGCTTTCAGGACTTTGCTTTGGAAAAGGCTTTTAGAGCTACAGTGACTCTAGAACTCAGGACTCTTGTGCCCATGAAGCTTGCAGCCTGTGCAAGAACCTAATTCATGGATTTGACATTGTACAGGGGCTCTTTTTTGTTATTGTTAGCTGCCCCTGACTCATGGCAACCCCATGCATAATGGGATTAGACCATTGTGATCCATAGGGTTTTCGTTGGCTGACATTCAGTAGACCCCAGGCCTGCCTTTCTGTCTTTGTCTGGGAGCTCCACTGAAATCTTTTCAGCGTCACAGCAGCATGCCAGCCTCCACTGACAAACAAGTGATGGCTGCACAGCGGCACACTGAGACTCCAACCCTGGCCTACTGCATCGAGGGGCACGCTGAGACTCAAACCCTGGCCTACTGCATCGAGGGCAAGGCTTCGGCCCCTGAACCACCCACTGCCTCCAACTCCTTCCTAGCATAGAAATAGGATTAAATGGAGAGTACATGCTCAGACCATTTCTGCAATCCCTACGGTGCCCACGTCTTTGGATAAATAAGTGGTTGGAGTTTCAGGCACCAAGTCAGGAAGCTGACTGAAATCCATGATTGTTTCCCTGCTCAGGTCCGGGCAGCTCCCCCTCCGCCCACGCAGAACCACCGAAGGCCAGCGGAGAAGATTGAAGATGTGGAAATCACGCTAGTGTGACGACGGGGTGGCCCATCCTTGACTGCTACAATCAAGGCCAAGCTTGGAGCTTGGCTAGTCTTGTTTTTTAGGCACCTTTGCATGACGATGACTCTTGAACAGAACAAAGACGGGAGGATTGTATGTGACTGGGTGCCCTGGTGGACTCCTCCCACATTTATGAATATTTTGTGCCTTTTTTGTTGTCATTTTCTACGTCATCTCTCTTACCATAGCACAAATCCTACGGGCCCTGCAAGCAGAAAGGGGCAGCCCTCATGCCTACCAGTGTCCGTTTTTATATGAGACTCAAGACCAGGCCTCGGTCCAGGGCACAGTCACAGAGATACTGATCGTGTGCACTCGTACAGTATATTACTGTGGCCACAAGAATGTGGCAAAGATTCTCATCTTTCTTCAAGTGGCTTTTGCTCATCTGATTAAGTATGAATCAGATCATTTTGGCCATATAAGGCATCAGAGGAAGAAGGGATTTCAGGAGAGGCTGGCTCCTCACCGCAGTTAATGCCCAGAGAAAGTGAAACTTTATTGGAAGAAAAATGGACTGCCCTGAATTTAGCACCAGTTGCATCAATGCACATCTCTTCCACAACTAACAGACTTAAAACAATAACATTGTCCTTTGTATTAATATTTATGCCGTTCATTTAGTATTAGTGGAGCTAATAATGGAGGGGCTGAACCTAGTAGCCACATCTTGTTCATCACATAGATTAACAGCAAGGAGGCTATGGCTAAAGCAGAAATGGAGCTTCCAGATCTGAAATGAGCCAATTTAATGTACTTTTTGTATTTGGGTAATTTTTCATCTTAATTTTTGCACATATACTTTGCTGACCCCAGCCAGTGTTGTTAGAATCTGAACTTCTAGATAAAGCAGGGACACAGACTTGCACCGTTGAGCTTCTCTACTGGGGCAGCCCCTAGCATTTTTTTATTCCCAAGCTGGGCTATACAGCCAGGTAGTGGCTGGTCCAGACCAGCTGCAACTCACTATGGAAAATACAGCTTCCCAGGTCCCACTGATCTGACATCTCCTTGGGAGGATGTGTGGGCTCATGGAGGAAACCAGCTCCCTATGACAGAAGACTAAAAGATTGCACATCCTGCACAAGTACAAACTGATGATGAAAAGATGAGTTCTCCATGTCACTGGGAGAACTAGGGGTGGCTTTCTCAGCAGGCCAGCAATCCCACAGAAGCTTATCAGAACCCTCACTGGGTGTCCCAAAATAGAACTCCATCGACTCTCCACCTCCTATGGAAGATAGGAGTGCATTACCTAGGGACAAAAGGATATTTGCCAGTTACTTTTTAAATTTTTCTTTTTTAAGAAATCCAGACAAATTTGCAGAATTTTATCTAAAAGTTGTATGTATGCTTTGAAAATTTATACCTCCTAGGAATCTGAAAGACTTGAAATGCTCACCAAATGTCCCCATGGGATTTTTGACCAAAAGTAAGGTCATAGCTGAAGAGATTTTCAGTTAGTCATTTGAGCACTTCAATGACAATACCCACTGATGAATCTTCTCCGTGATTTGGGTTTTTTTGTTTTGTTTTGTTTTCTGCATTTCTTAACCATTGTTGATCTATTTGAGGTCTTTTTTGTTGTTGTTGTTTATTAAACTTATTCTTAAGTTTAAAAAATAAATTAAAAGGGTGGCTTTTTAAGATTTCAAAGTTGCCAACATGTTAAAAATCTTCAGAGTGCTTAAATCAAGCAGTTCTTTCTTGCCACTCAGTCTTACATTTTCTCTTTAGCTAGCCAAATTGTCCTTCAATTTGGGTTTTCCACATTCTCAGAGATTATTTGAAATCTTTTGTTATATTTTAAAGTATTTTCTGGAAGAGCTGCTAATTTTATTTTAAAAATTGAAGTTGTAAAAATACGCCTCCTTTTTAAAAATAACCCCTCCCTCCAGGACATGTAATCTAGTGTCACAATGCACAGGGCTGGGCTCAGAGGGTACCTCTGTGCAGATGTGCTTTCTTTACAGTGACTGTAAAAAATTTGTATTTATTATGTATAAAAATGTTGAATAATAAAAAAATGGAATTAAGTTTATGTTTCCTTAGTTTAAACATTTAGGTAAACAAGCTTTTCCAAATAGACAATGCTTCTTGTAAACGCACTCCTGGGCCCACCTTTAAATCCCGTAAGCTACATAGAGGGGGGAGTGAATTAACCTGTCTGTATGACAAACATTTCCTGATACCACCCATGTGCTGGGTATAATATCCTACGTGTTAGAGACAGAAATTAGTAAGTTACAGTCTTTGCTTTCAAGATAATTTCCCAGTGGGGGGAAAAGAGTGCACACGTGAGGACAGTACTGTGTGATGTGCTAGGAGGGTGGTGGGCTGAGTGAACACAAAGTAGGGAGGGCCTACCGGGTGGGTGGTAAGCAGAGGGTCACTGAAGTCCCCTCAGAGGATGTGACTGGTGGCTCCTAGGAAGCTAGCATTCTGGACTCTTCATCCCTTTCCTGAACCTCCACCCTGAGGAGTAACAGGTCATGTTGGAGGATATTTTATTCTATCTTAGGGGTGGATAGATAATTCCTAATTAAAAGGCTGAGCACCTCTGGCTACATGAGGAGGGACCTCACAATCTCTCCTCTTTCTAGGAACTGGGGACATAAGATATGTATCTTACCAGACATTTTTATGCATAAAACTCATACATACACAAATCGCTTTTTTACATAACTGGGACTATGTAATACATTTATGCTTACCTCATTTTGAAGGCTGCATTGTATTCCATTGCTTAGATATATCATAGTTAACCATTCCCACAGTGATGGATATTTAGATTCTATCTAGCCTTTTGCTCTTAGTTAAAACTATAGCTTTATACATATTTCTTTATAAACTTGTTCCAATATAAACATTGGGTAAATTTCTAAATGTGGAATTTGAGAGTCAAAAATATTTAATTTTATATATATATATGGGAGCTCTGGTAGCATAGTGGCTGAGACACTTGCCTGCTAACCAGACGGCTGGCGGTTCAAACCCACCAGCCCTCCTCGGAAGGAAGATGGGGCAATCTACTTCCATAGTGATACTGCCTCGGAAACCCAAGGAGGGGTCGCTATGAATCGGGTTTGACTCAATGGCACATAACAACAACATATATATATATGTGTGTGTGTGTGTGTGTGTGTGTGTGTATGTTGTTGTT
>NW_006921661.1:9379446-9384804 GCF_000298275.1 Orycteropus afer afer
TTTTATCAGTTTACATTCCCCCCAATAGCATATGAGATGACAACATGGACTCTGGAGTCTGTGTTTAAATCCTGCCTCCTCCTCTGCAACCTGAGAACAATGCTGGGGACCCAAGAACATACAAAATGTGTAGTATAGGGTGGTCATTTAAAAAATTCCTCCCATCACATCTACCATCTTCAGAGTCCTCACCTTCAGAACTGGGGTCCTTCGTACTGTTCCAGCATTATAATAACAAAGAGTTGTCATGAGGCCCAAAGAAAAGATTATATGTAAAAGTACTTTGCCATAAATATGGGAAGGGCTATCAGTATACATTAAATACCATTCCCATGTCTACCTGCCCCTGCCAATGAATACTGCTCACGTTTGAGACTGCTGTTGACATCAGAGGCTTAGTCTGTGACCAGGGGACTAGGTTAAGCAAATTGCCTCAGCCAGTGTCATAGCTAAATTGTGACCTCCTCTGTCACAAGAACTGTGCCATCAAGCCCTGGATTCACAACATATCACCTAGATCCCTTTCCTCTCACCCCATTACTCCATGGTCCAGACAAAGAATGCGGTGGGAGGATGTCATCTGACCATAGCGCTGCCAATGTCTGACCTGCCCTGCTCTGGGCTGCTATATGCCCAGCTTTAAAAAGATTGCAATGCCCATGTTCTGAGTAAGCTCAGTTTCTAGATGCAGAATGGGAACATCACATAAAAAGGTTATAATACCTGAGAGCAAACTTCTCGAGATGGCAAAAAGTTGAAAATTCAAGACCTTGAACTTACTGTTCCACTGGCACAAAGCAAACTCTTATCTCCCAGGCTATGATTATATCCCAGGGTGCACTTTTCACTCACTGCCCAAGGATCCTGGCTGCAACTTCTGATTTTGGGACCAATTACTGCCCGGTCCTCTCTGAGTGTGGCCTTATGACAAAACCTGGCTGCTCTGAATCTTTGCGTTTATTTTGTTCATTATGAAATTGGTTTTTCACAACTAAGATACAACCAGATGACAGAAATTTTAGGTTTGAAGGGTAAGAATTATAATTTGTCCTAAAATCGTACAACTTAACCCAACCAGTATGAGTTTCTTCTTAGACTCGTTCTGTGTTTGCTTTGCTACTGCTTGATCTGCCAAGAATCATATGAATGCCAGAGAGCATCTTGTTCCTGGACTATTCTCCCCTAGTCCCAATTGGCAAAAAAAAAAAAAAAAAAAAAAGCACATGTAATACTTCTGCCATGTCTATTTCTGAGAGTTCTGGTCTGGGAATGTTTTCCTAGAATGTTTTATCCTGTGAAACAACAGAAATGAACCCATAAATAGGGTTCATACTCCATCAAGTGCCTACTAACCATCCTTGCTCTCTTCACTTGCTCTTGTGAGGGGCAGGGAAAGGGCCTGGGAGCCATAGGCAGAAGGCCCACACTCTAGTCCCTGAGCCACCTCGGATTGCTATGACCTTAGGCTTGGCCCTGCACTTTTCTGGACCTTGCTTTCCTCATCTGTAAAGTAAGAATGAGAAGATAATACAAACTTCTGAGATTTGGATGCTAAAATAAGATAATGTACAGATAAGCTATAAACATTTGTGGTGACTCGATGTCCATCCAAAGAAAGAAAGTGGCCTATACCCAGACATGGTAGGCCTGAGTCTCACATTAAGATAGGTCCTCACCTTGTGCCATCAGGATTTCCCCAAAAACATCTTAATGGCCAAACTCACTCAAACTCATTGCCATCCAGTTGGATCTGACTCAGCAACCCCTCCTTGGGTTGCCAAGGCAGTATCACTATGAAAGTAGATTGCCCAATCTTCTGAGGAGTGGCTGGTGGGTTTGAACTGCCAGCCTTCTGGTTAGCAGTCAGATGCCTTAGGCACTGTGCCACCAGAGCTCAGGACAACCCCTATTCAATTTCTGTTGTCCAGTTAGCAAACTTGCTGCCCTAAACCCTACTCTGGGCACTGGAGACACAGATGACTCAGATCCATCCTTGCCACTGAGGGGCTCACATCTGGTGGGGGAGATTCAGGCAAACAGCAGACTCAAGCCAAAAGGAAGCTGCCAGAGCGGATGACCAAGGGGCAACAGGAGATCAAAACAGGGGCTTCTTGTTCCTCCCAGACATGTCAGGCTCCCTGAGGCCTGAGCCTGGGCAAGGCAAATGGAGGAGGCAGTACTCAAACCCATGGAACAACCCTGGGAAAGAGCTGCTGTCAGGATTTCACCTTTGGGGGGAGGCCCAGTGCCTTGGACAGGGACAGAGCTGGGATTTCTGTCTTCATTTCACAGATTGAAATCTAAGAGCCTGGAAGTCACTGTGACTTACCCAAGATGTCTCAGGAAAACAGAACTGGGACCAGAACTTAGAAGTGGGCATCCAGAAGGCCTGGCCAGCTGCTCCCTGCAGAACCTGAATTCACTTAAAAAGATGAAATTGGGCCCTTGGTTCTGATAGTTCTGCTTTGTGGACCTGAACACACCCCCACCCTCTCTGAGCATTGGTTCATGTACACAGCAAGAGTGTAGGTCATCTCAGGCCCTTCTCGTTTTGACATTAAGGACCTAATTTAGGCAGATAGCCCCTGAGTGCCAAGTGCTGAAAACCTGAAGAGTACTGAGAGCTTGAAGAGGTTTACTAGATTCTAGTCCTGCCCCTTCCACTGAACAGACACTGCAAAGACTAAAGGGAGGTACAGCCTCCCATCAGGCCCCTCCTCTGAACATCTCCCCTGCTCAGTTTGTGTCAGCCCCTCTTCCTTCATTCCTGCCTCCTTCCTTGGAATGTTCCCCCAGGAAACATGAACCTCCAAGCAAGTAAAAGCATGCATGTGTTCCCTAAGAAGAAGCAACCCCACAACAGATACCAAGGGGTCCAGAATGGAAAATGGAGAAGCCACAAATGGAGTGATTTACGTTAGACACAAAGCTAGACTCATACTTCCTGTCAGTGACAGAAAGAGGGCATACCACTGGGGAAGAAGACATGCCCTGCAGCCCTGCCCAACTGGGACCCCAGACACCCTGATACTTTGTTTAAAAAAAAAAAGTATAATGCAGTCACATTGCAGCTGTTCCCTTACTAGCTGTGCTCTTACATCATTTAACCTCTCTGAGCTTCAAGTTTCCCAACTGTAAAACAGAGAGGATGCCTACGCCACAGGTGGTTGGGAGGAATAAATGAGATATTGCATGAAAAGTGCGGCGCACTAGGCCTGGCACATCATACACCAAAAAACTAAACTCACTGCCACCGAGTTGGATCTTCCAAGGTAGTATCACTACGGAAGCAGATTGCCCAATCTTCCTTCCAAGGAGTGGCTGGTGGGTTTGAACCACCAGCCTTCTGGTTAGCAGTCAAATGCCTTAGGCACTACACCACCAGAGTCTATAGGCATAAGCACTCAGTGGATATTGGACATGCAGGTCTTTCCAACCAAGAGTCCTAGGAGATAGGGCACATCCAAAAGGCTTTGCACTTCATGCCCAGGAGTTGGTCTGAAGGCCGAAAAAAGGGTTGTACATGTGACCAAGATGACTTGGAAAGTCACGCTGGCTGTGGCAAAGGGGGACTGGGTGTAAAGAGAGCAAGTCTAGGACAAAGTGGCCTATAGGGATGGTGTTAACAGCCGCTGGCTTTTGGAGCCCAAAAAGATGTGGGATGTGAGGGAAAGAGGAGCTAACATGCAGGGGAGATTGAGCTCCAGGAGGCAGCTGGACATGTTCCCTAGAGTTCAGGGGACAGCTGGGCCAAGAATTGTGAGTGATCTGGGGATCAATAGAGAGTAGGTTTTTACATTGAACCAATACTTGCATTGGCTGCGATGATGGGCTCAAGTATAGCAGGGATTGTGGGGCTGGCGCGGATCAGGCAGTGTTTCGTACTGCTGTGCATGGGGTCACTATGAGTCGGAAACGACTCGACGGCACTTAACAACAACAACAACAACAACATTACTTGCATAGCATTTACCAGGGGCTTTACAAATATTTAAAGCACTTGATCCTTACAACAGCCCTTTGAGGTAGGTACTCTTATACCATTTTGCAGATGAGGAAACTAGGGAACAAAGATGTTAAGTAACCTGCCCAAATCATTCAGCTACTTAATAGTGGAGCTGAGATTCAAACTCAGTCTGGTTAGAGTCCATGCTCTTTGCCCTCTGCTACATATACTGGAAATGGCTCCCAAACCCAGAGACTAGGAAAGATCTCTATGGGAGAGTTTGAAAAGTATAAGGAAGGAAATCAAGAGTTCTAGAATAGACCCTGCAAATACCTTTATTTATTTATTTATTTATTTATTTATTTATTTATTTATTTATTTATTTTTGCTGTGTTACTTCCCCTCCTTTCCCACCCCTAATAACCAACAAGGAAAGTTCTCTTCCATATGTAAACCTTTCCTTGACTTTTTGCAATAATGAACTAATACAGTATTTGTCCTTTTGTGATTGACTTAACGTCACTCAGCATAACATCCTCCAAGTTCATCCACATTGTGCAGTGTTTTGCAGATTCTACATTATTCTTTAGTGTTGCATAGCATTCCATTATGTGTATAATCATAGTTTGATTATCCACTCTTCTGTTGATGGGCAACTATGTTGTTTCCATCTTTTTGCTATAAATAGTGCTGCGATGAACATGGCTGTGTGTATATATATCTGTTCTTGCCCTGGCTCTCACTTCTTTATAATATATACCTAGTAATGGGATTGCTGGGTCAAATAGCATTTCTAATTCCAACCTTTGCCATACTGCTTTCTACAGTGGTTATATCATTTTACAGTTCCACCAGCCCAATCTCTCCACATCCTCACCAGCATTTATTTTCTGTCTTGTTGAACTTTGCTACTAGTGCTGGGACAAGATGGTATCTTGTTGTTTCAATTTGCATCTCTCTAATGGCTAATGATTGTGAGAATTTCTTCACGTTTGTTGGCTGCCTGAATATCCTCCTTGGTGAAGTGTCAATTCATGTCTTAAGCTCATTTTTTAATTGGATTATTTGTCTTTTTGTTATTGCGGTGTTGGAGTTTTCTATAAATTTTAGAGACAAGTCCCTTGTAAGATACATCATTGCCCAATATTTTTTCCCAATCTGTAGGTTCTCTTTTAGAGAAGTCTTTGGAAGCATAAAAATTTAATTTGTAGAAGGTCCCATTCATCTAGTTTATCTTCTGCTGTTTGTGCATTTGGGGTTATGCTTGACAATCTATTTATGCCATAAATTAGGGCCCCTAAATTTGCCCCTATTTTTTCCTTGAGGAACTTTATAGTTTTTGGTTTCACATTTAAGTCTTTGATCCATCTGGAGTTAGTTTTTGTGTATGGTGTGAGGTATGGATCTTGTTT
>NW_006921661.1:9387389-9405309 GCF_000298275.1 Orycteropus afer afer
CAAACCCACCAGCCACTCCTCAGAAGGAAGGTTGGGCAATCCTACTTCCGTAGTGATACTGCCTCGGAAACCCAAGGAGGGGTCACTATGAGTCGGGTTTGACTCAACGGCACATAACAACATTTGCTTAATATGTCTTTTTCCAACCTTTGATTTTTAGCCTATTATTTGTGTCATTCTAAGGTGTGTCTCTTGTAGACAGCATATTGATGAGTTATATTTTCTTATCCAGTCTGCAACTCTCCATCTCAAGTGGTGCATTTAATCCATTGACATTCAGTGTAATTATCAACAAGTATGTATTTGTTGCTGTCATTTTGGCGTATTTTTTCATGGTGTTGCTGATCTCTTTGTTCCACATAATTTTCTGTGTTAAGCTCATTTTATGAATTCATGTTATCACTTCCTTCGTTGCTACTATTTTAGTATTTGCTAAATGTTTGTGCTTGTCCTCTTTATTTTGACGTGATGGTTTATCATTTTTCTTTGAGGTTACCCTGTGATTTATAATTTTCTTCCCAAGTTTAGCACAGTCCATTCAATCCTGAGATTGTCTTGACTTCCTCACCATTTAGAAGTTCTGTAACTACAGTTTTTTCCTCTTTGTTTTGTAGTTTTACTCATTTACCAATTGATGTCTCTGGTTCCCTGTTTATAATCTTGTAGGCTTATTTACTTTGGATACTTCCATAACTGGGTTGGTTTCTGGGTTATGTCATCATGTGTTTCTGGGTTATGTCATCATGTGTATTAATGGCTGGTGGTTGTTTGCTGTTGTTGGTTCTCTGTCCAAAGGTCTCCCTTTAGCAACTCTTGTAAGGTTGGTCTGGTTTAACACCCTGCAATCACCTTTGAATCTCAGCTGAACAGAGGCCCAGAGGTCAGCCCCCCTCTGCCATGTTGTGACTGGCAATGGCCAGCCTACTGAATCTTCCCCCCATTATCTGTATCCACAGCCCTGAGCTCTGCACTTGTGTCCAGCCATGGACTGGGAAAAGGAGTAGGATGACCTGGCTCTGTCCTGTCTGGTCTGGTCTGCCTCATACTTAGAGGCCTGTTGTTCAGCCTGAACGTGATGGGATGTAAACAAAGCCCCAGGCACAGACAAGGCCCATGGCAGCCCTCCCCAACACACAGACACCCAGAAGCCATTCCCCACCCCACTTTAGGCTCTACCCCTGAAGTAAGAATGTAACACTTGCTTTGCCAAGTGCTTTGACATCAGCATTTTTTTAGAACCCTTTCTACCAGAGACCAGGCAGGCTGCCTCCCCTGCTCCCTCCTGGCGGCTCCCACAGGCCCTCTTCAGCCTCAGTTTACCACGGGTACCTGAAGCAGGAGCCTCCCCAGCCCAGAACCTAGCTCTAGAAAGACCCAAGTTTTGGTTTGGTTTTGCTTCAAGACCAGTTGGGACCAAGAGTGAAATTCCTGAGCCCCTGCCCTTCACTGCCTCTAGGCCTTCTTTTAGGTTGTTTCCACCATTAGATTCTTATACATCACTTTTCTCCTCAGGCCAGGGCTCACTTGGCTCTGCCTAGCTAGTTCTGTGCAGGAGGGAGGCCAAGCCCACCAGCCCAAATGCCTCACTAGACAATGAATGCTGCAAAGAGCAGACGCTCGTTTAAATGCATTTTTTTTTTCCCTAGTATTGGGGGAGAAATGAAGAGATTGAGATTAAAAACAAACAAAAATACTGTATTCCCCTCAAACAAGCCAAGACCTGCCAGGCCTTCCTCCTCCTTACTAAGTCCCCTGAGGTCATCCCCATTCCTCCACCGTGTTCTTACCCCCACCCTCTCTGGCCGGCGCTGGAGGCCAGTGCTGGAAGCCTGTGCAGCAGTGGGATGCTGTTCTCTGGCTGCCTGTGGACTAGCGCTCTAGCCCAGGCAGGCCCAGTGCTGGTCTTAGTGCCAGAGCACAACCTTCCTGCCCTGGTCCACGCTCACCACGTGGCTCCCAGAGTAGCACCAGGCCACGGCGTTGACAGCAACACTGAGGAGAGGGATAAGGCAGGGCTTCAGGGGATGTTGGGGCTCAGCCTGCACCCTGGCTCAACCCATCACTGTTGGACTGAGGCAGTTGGAGGCCCCTCTGAGTCCATTCCCTCATCTATAAAATGGGCTCGCAGGGCTGTGGTGAGTATGGGAGTACACATGGGAAGGTGATTGGTGAACTGTGAAGAGCTCTGGTGGGAGGGAGGGTTCAGGGTCTCAAGCATGTCAGAATCTAAAATTGGTTTAGCAGGAGGTGGCACTGGCCCCAGGGCTGGGCAGAGAGGTGAATGGGTAGTGGTTATACTCACCAGTGAGGCCCCCGAAGGCTGCTCTCTAATTTCCCCGTGTCTACATCCCAGATGTAAAGGGCTCCATCCCAGGAACCTGCCAGGGCATAGCTTCTGTCCGGACTGCAGCAGCCACAACAGAGCGAGAGCAGGAAGAGAGGCAAGGGTGAGGATGGCCACACACACACACACACACACACACACACACACGGTCAGATGAGGCACAGCAAGGAACAGGCCTATATTCTCACAGACACACCTGAACACAGCTTTGGTCCAGTCAGAACCACACTTGAAGCCATCAGCCCTGAGGACAGACAAGGTCTGGGTTTAGAATGGAGGTAGCTCCTGCCCCTCGGCCAGGAGCTTCAAGAGCTTCCTCTCTCTATCAAGGCATTGAGCACATCAGCAGACCCTGGTCTAGAGGGCCCTTCAAGCAGGGCCCCAGCTGGCAGGGCCCTGGGGAACCTTTTAAAGGGAAAAGAGCCCCAGCTGCCCCAGCCCCAGTCCCAGGGTCAGCAAACACAGAGATGGTACCTGAACACCTGGCGGATATTGCTGACACGCAGGTCTATGACCTTGAGTGTGTTGTCACGGGAACAGCTAAGCAGGTGCAGCTGATCGTGGCTAAGGCTCAGGGACGTGACTCGGCCCTGCACAGGGATTACTTGGGTACAGTGAGGCCCCCTGCAGAGCAGGAACAAGCATGGGGATGAGAAAAAGCCCCCCAGGCCACTTCTGACAGGATGGGGCTGGATGAGGCAGCTTTCCTAGGTAACGGAGTCTAGAGTCACTCAGTGCCTCAGGCTGCTGGGGCCAATCCTGACCATGACTCCCCCTCTTCTCCCCACTGCAGCCCACCCCTCCAATGAGGATCTCAGGCAGCCTATGATTGAAGAGGTGTATCCCCTGAAACCCTTGGGTTACTAAAAGGAAGGAAGCACAGGAGGGCAAGCACTGAAGAGATTCTTTAAATATGTGAGGGAATGAGAAGGGCTTCCAACAGCAACCCAGCACTGCCACGAACAATGGTTTACTTGGTTTATAAACTACTACAAACACAAGTTGAGCTCTTATGTTTAAAAAAAAAAAAAAAATCCTTTTGATTGAAAAATGGTAATTATGTGGACAAAGGTGGTTCTCTTATCTTGGCTGGCAAGACCCAGGCAGAGTCCAGCAGCTGGACCAAGGGCCACCAAGAGCGTGGGACAGCTCTCTAGGGATAGCTGAACACAAGGATCCATCCTCAGCCCAGGGAGCCCACCAGCTGGCAGTGACAGACCCACAGACTCACTCCCCTCCAGGATGCCCTCAATAGCTCCACCTGGCTGTGGTCTTGGGCAAGTCTCCTCTCCAGGGGCTCTAACTGCCTGAACTGGAAAAATAATTCTGACTTCCCCAGCAGCACAGAAAAGAAACAGAACACAGGAGCCCGGTCCCTGAGCCTCCACCACCCCACCCACAGCCCACCACCTGTTACCTGCTATCCCAGAACCGGATCTTCTGGTCATTGTGGCCACTGATGATGATATGATCCCCACATACCACATCGTTACAGTAGGAAAGGACGTTGATGGTCCTGGAACCTGGGGACCAAGGAGCAGAGCCCCAGGGCCTCAGAGAAGAGCTGTCAGGAGCCAGCTCACTGGACATATAGGGAAGCTAAGGTACAGAGGGGCAGTTTCCTCCCAAGACTAGAACCTGAGCCTCCTGCTTCCCAGTCTGGGCTCTCTCCCCTTCTTATCACCCACCCAAAGCCTAAGATCTATAAGAAAGCAAGGATGAAGGACAGGGAAAGAAGGCTTCACCCTTGGGACCCCAGAGATCAGGCTGAGGTCCCTCGTGTCCAGGCCCAGGGGTTTCCAGTGGATGGCGAGTAGGAGGTGGGTGCTGAGCCTCACAGTAGGCACGGCCAAGGTCCCACTCCTTCACTGTTCTGTCTCGACTCCCCGTCACCGCCTGGTGCCTTGTTAGCTTGAATTTGGCAGCTGTCACCTTGTCCGTGTGTCCAGATAGCGTCTCCTGTCATCCCCCACCCCATCCCAGGTATGAATCAAGGGCATGACCAAGACCCTACGACACCCCCTCCCAGTGCTGACCCTCCAGGCCCCTGACCTCCCAGGTGGCCTCTCCGGTCAGGCTCACCTTGGACTGTACTTCCCCCACCTTCCAGAGCTGGGCAGCCTGGTTGTAAGTGGCTGCCAATACCTGGGAGCCCTGGAGAGATGGGAAGGAAGGAAAGGTCAAACCTGGGCCTGCCCACAGACAACATCCTTCAGGCCAGAGAGTGGGGATAGGGGCTGCCTCAGAGCTTCTCACATTCCCAGGTCACCAAGACATCAGGTAGAGGAGTCTCTAGGCTAAGAAGTCTGAGAGCCCAGTTCAATTATACCCATGATGCCCCCTCAGGTCCTAGGGCTCCCACCGGCCCTAAAAAGTCATATGCCCCAGCTTTTGGAGAATGAGGGGGGAGGGGAACAGGCTCGCACCGAGGGGTCGAAGTCCACACTGGTGATGCTGCCACCAGCTCCCTCGAGGGTCTGATTGGCCTCCAGGCGACCTGAGAGCATGAGAACAGGTGAAATGAAGTCACCAGCCTAATGAAATGGAGAAGCTTGGGGCTGAAAATGGGGAGATCATACTTTCTCAAGCTAGAGGACATAATCACTAGTCTATCCTGGGAGGCCTAGCCTGGAGGCTGCACTTCCCCTAATGGCCAGCAAGGGGCCCCAGAGGGCAGATGGTCATTTCACAGAGGGCTACAGAGGACCAAAAAGACTGTACCTAGATTACACAGCAAGCCAGGGCCAGGCCAGCTGGAGACTTCCCTCTCTAGGGAGTCTCCGGAACTGATTCTGACTGCCCAACATACCTGCTCTACAGAGCTTGGCACAAAGTAGATAGTTTTTGTTTCTTAACTGACTTCTGGGATCTGAATTGATGCTAAAAGTGCAGGCAGCCTGGTGGGTCCCAGGGGCCTGCTCCTCAAAGGACTGTCACTGCAGGACCTCATGATAGGGGACCACCTTCCCCCCAAAGAGACCACCATCGGAGTCCAGCCCTCTCCACCATGCAGGTCTGGACCCCAGGGGCTGGAGGCTCCCTCTTCTTCATAAGAATGAGGCTCAAATCTTGGCCCCCTCACTCTTGCCAGATTATAAGGTCCCACAAAAATGTTTCAGGTGGGAGACACAATGAGGTCCAAGACCTGCATGTACCAAGAAGCAAGATGAGGATGGGGTTGGCACTGAATTGACCTGCAGAGGAGGGATCTTTACCTCCCACGACATTCCAGAGATGGATAAGGCGGTCAGCCCCTCCAGTAGCCAGAAGGCTGCTATTGGGGCCAAAACGAACAGCATTGATCTCAGAGAGGTGGGCATCCTGTGAGGAAAAGGGGAAGTTGGTGCCCCAGTGCTCCCCCTACATACCTCCCTGTGCACACTCACTTGCACCTACACACACGCACACAGCCTGCTACCGGCCTGCTGTCCTCACTCCAGGTCACTGCCTGAACCTTGAATTTCAAACTCGGGCCGACCCAACCCCACCACGTCTCATCACTTCTGGCTGAACTTCTGCAGCAGCCTCCCTCTACCCTGACTCCCCTACCTTGCCTGCTGCCCCCCCACCTCCTGTCTCTCCCTCTGCACTCCACTCACACCCCACCCCACCCCCGGTTATAAAACACTGAGCGACTCCCACCACAGCTGTGGAAGAAAAACCCCTCCTCCTGCTGAGGACTCCAGCTTTGCTTCTCTGTCCTCTTCAGATGACCCTAGAGTCCACACTTCTCATCTCGGGCCCCACTCACATGGCCCAACCCCACCTTACCAGCACATCCTGAGCCCGGGTAGGAAGTCGGGCAGCCACGCACACCGGGAGGCTCTGGTATCGCTGCTCAGGGGCTCCCCCAACTGAATGACCTCTCCTCTTCTTGAAACTAGGGGAGAAGGGGGTCAGGAAGATATTCAGTAAGACTTAATATAGCAGCCTTGAGTTCCTCTGAGGCAGCAACACTGGAAAACAGACATGGCAGGCAGCAGAACACAGCCCTGACGCACAGCAAGCACATTTCCCAATCCAGCCTCACCTAGGGGGTCTGAGTGGAGACTGAAAAAGGGGACACATAGACAGGCAGAGGCAGGTTAGGGTCAGTGGGTAAAGAGAAACCCAGGGGCTAGGGTTGCAGTCCTAGCCTTGCTACCGCTTGGCTCTGACTCTGAACAAGTCCCTGACATTTGAGTCTGTCTCTCACTGGAGTGGTAGCTCCTATCCAGCCCCAGGCTAGAGCTCTTGATCCCCTGTGAGACCTTGATGATGGACAGAGCCTAAGGGATAACTGGGCACAGGCTGACGATGAGACCATACACTCAGCTCCTGCTCCTGAAGCCCAGCAGAGACACAAAGAAAGCTGGACAACATTCAGATAGGCAGGCCAAGCTACACACACAAACCAAGCCTGTGCTGGAGAAGCCTGACACAGGGCTCCCGGGAGCCCAACATGTGTGGGTGCACACTCACAGGCACGCACACACTTACTCCAGTAGACCTTTCACCACATCCACACAACGGGACAGCGTCAGGGAGGTGGCGGAGGCAGACCTGGGCAAAACCATGAGAAAGATGTTGAGGGGCTGGCTGGTGGACAATGCAGTCATTCAGCCCTATACCCTGCTCGGGACCTGGAAGGTCCTGGCCTCACAAGCCTGGAACAGGAACATGACTCCTTGGAAACCAGGAGAGCAGGGATTACCCAGACCAGTCCATGTCTCCACCATGATGATAAGCACCATCCCAACCCCCATGTATCCACAAACAAACATTCCTGGGAGGCTAAGGTCGGGCCTGTGGAGAAGGGAAGGGGTGAGGGTGCCCCAAACTGAGATAGCTCAAGGCTAGGGGCAGGGAGGTGAGGGAAGCCTGCAGAGTAACCTCAATAGGGAGCATTCTGGAGTGACTCGGCCCACCAGAGTGTCTCATGTCTCTCCCCTAAGTTCCTTTACCGCCTCAAGTCCTGGGCACCAGGGATTGCATGGAAAGATTAAAGAAGGGCCTTTCAGCTGGGGGATGGGATGGGGATGAGCAGCATCAATGACAGGCAGATCAAGACAGAATGGAGGGGCCAGTGACTGGGGAGGGAGGCACCAGAAGCCCCAGTCAGGTCCCACCAGTGTGAGCACACATCTACACATGCTCACGTGCTAACACGCACTCAGGTACGCTCACCCAAGGCTGTACATACATGCACTCATGTTCTTGTGCATGCTCATGCCTGCACACCTGTGCCTGCGCACACACGCCTAGGACAGCTAAGCCCTGGCCCTGCCCCAGGTTCCCTTATGGTCATACTCTTTCACCAGCCTCTGAGCTCTCGCCCTGGGAAGGAGAAGGAGGGAGCACAGGCACTGAGGTCCCTAAAGTAGAACTGACTCTAAGTGGCACTGGAGGCCAGACCTATGTGTGGGAGGTCTGTGCCACACCACAGTCTCCCTCCCAGCCTAAGGGCTGGCCTCCAGGTCCTAGAGGAAGACTGTCCACCTCTGGGGTGGGAGCTAGCCTGGGGCTCTGGGACAGCCACCTGGGTCCTCACCTGAAGGGCCTCTTCCACTTCTCACAACCTTCACTCTCCAGGGACACAGGCTCAGCTGCCAGGGCAGGAATCTCCACCCCCTCCCTGACCAGATCAGGAAGGGTGTCTGGGTTCCTGGGAGAGGAAATGACGCTTAGGAAGACCAAGAGACCAAGCCAGTCCCTCCTGCCAGCGCCTGATATGGTGAAACGGTGAAGACCCAGGGAGGTAACTTCGTATGAGCACACGTGTGGTAGCTCTGCAAGTATCCTGTGGGCTGTCTCCGTGGGAACCCTGTGACCACGGCTGTGGTGTGTGTGCATGCAAGTATGTGTGTATCATGGGAATGCAGGCAGAGGCCTGATACCAGGGAGGCTCCAGAGCCTGGGAATCAAACCTAGCAACAGAGGCTTGATTTGGGCAAGTGCTAGCCCATGCCCGCTCTTACTCGCTGATGCTCACAGCCCGCTTGGCAGCCTTCTTCAGTTCAAAGGAGACTCGTGCCTGCTTGGCTCTGAGGAAAAAAACACCCTGAGCGCTGGGCGGCGCACCTAGGAGAGATGCTCCTCCCTTCAGGCCAGGGCTGAGTATCTCCCCCCATTCACAGGGGATGGGGCCTGCCCCCCTCTCTTAGAGGTGAGGGGTCCCGGCTTCCTTTCAGATTAGGGCCTCGACTGACTCCTGCCCCACAGGAACCGCTCATACCCACAAAAGGGGCGGAGTCTACCCTCAGAAGGGGCGGGGCCCAACTCCCGTACTTCTCCTGGCGCTCATTGCGCAAGTTGCGCTCGGCAGCGGCGCGCGCTTTGCGCAGCACGAGCTTCTCCAGCAGGTCGCGCGCCTCCTCCTCGAGCCTGCGCAGTGCCGCCTCCTGGAGGCCTCTGTGTGCCCGCAGCGTGTCGTAGGCGGTCCGCAGTGTCGCGTTTCGTGCCTGCAGGGCTTCCACTTGCTTTGCCAGCTGCTCCCGCGCATCCTTCAACTGTGCTGCGCTGACTTCCAGCGCCGCCAGCCTGGAGGAGACGGTGAGAGCTAGCGGTTGGTCTGGCGGCTTCTCCTTCACTGTGGGAACCTGTCTCACAGCGAAGACAGACTTGCCATGGCCACGAGGCCAGCTATGACTTGGCTAAGTCAAGTCTCCAAACAAGCCCTCTGTCCTCAGAGCCCTTCCTCCGAGACCAACTATAGCTCTAGGGGTGGGGGTGGGGAGTTGGGGACGTGGGGAAAGTTCCCGGGCCCTTCTAGTAACCCGAAGGATCACACCGGCAGAAGTGGCCCCAAACTTCCCAGAGGTAAGAGAGGTCCTCTTCCCACCTACGCGCGCCTCACCTGCTTTGCCGCTCCTCCAGCTGCGACTCCAGGGTGCCTAGGGCTGTGTTCTTCTCCACCACCTGGTAAGCCATCTGGGGGCAGTGGAGGAATTGGACAAGTGGGCATAGGCACTTCCCGGCAGGGCTCTCCCCAAGCCTCCAGCCTCTCTTTGTCAAAGAGGCTGGTGGAACAGGGTCTGCTACTCCAGCCACCCACTAAAGGGCCTCAATTTCCTCCTCTGCAGCAGTAAAGTTGTGGAGGATCAATTGAGACAATGCTTAGCCCAGTACTGGCAGGTCAACTCTCAATATAGTATTGGCCATATTATTACAGGGGGGATGGTAACTGATTTTAAATGTGATGTCACAAAAGCAACTGGGTAAGGGAGTCGAGCTCAGAAGAAAGGACTGGACTGGAGACTAAGGTCTGAGAGAGAAAATCCCTGAAGCCTTGGGATTCAGTGACCAAACCTAACAGAGAACATGTGTAGAGAGAAAAGAGCAACAAAGCCCAACTCCAAGGAACACCTGCATTTAAGGGAGGCAAGACAGGAGGGAAAGGAGCCAGAGAAGGAAGTTCAGAGTGGTGGTACCACGTTTTGCTGTCAGAGGTAGACCACTTTATTTACTGTCTGCATATGTGTATTGAAAATCAACTGTAGGGGCTAGGCCCTGGGAGTGGGCAGAGATGCGAGACAGGGATAAATGGAGTAGTCTGGGCCTCTGGGAGGAAAACGGGATGCCAGGCCCACTGCATGTCTCACAGCCCTCTCTGAAGTCTCACCTCACTCCCTTCAACTGCAATTAGAGCCCACTTCATTCTGAACAGCCAGGGACAACCTACAGAGCACTCCGACCCCTGCCCAGGCTCATCCACAGGGGATGGGGCCTGGCCCCCTCTCTTAGAGGTGAGGGGTCCTGGCTTCCTTTCAGATTAGGACCTCCACGGACTCCTGCCCCACAGGAACTGCTCATTACCACAAAAGGGGTGGAGTCTACCCTCAGAAGGGGCAGGAAGAGCAAGGGCCTGGGACACAACTGGGGCCTACTCACTCAATGCCTGCAGCACTGGACTTAGGGAATACAACAAACAGTGCCCTTCACTCACCTGCTGGCTCCCTTGAACCTCACCACCACCCCCTCCAAAGACCTGTATCTTGACCCCCTCCCCATTTCTCTGTCCATCCTACCTCACCACAGACCAGCCGTAGCCCCTCTTCCTCCTGCTGCCACTTCACTCTCAGAATGGGTGATGATGGTCCTTGGTCTGAGTCAGGCCCCGACTCCTCCCTGCCAAGCAATCAGAGAGTGGTGCTCTTTGTTTACCCCCATGCCCAAGAGCTGTTACCCAGGTGTAACAGCATGAAAAGCCTGACAGGAACCCTTAGCTTTCTCCAGGGGAAGGTAGAGGCCAGCAAGGCAATAGAGGAAAGAGCAAGTCTCCAGAAATGAGCTGTCTGTGGCTCCTCTGCTCTGAGGGAATTCCCTCAGGCCTTGGTTTCCCTGGCCAAGGACCCTCCAAGTAGCACTTCCCAACCCTGAGCCCTAACCTATTCCTGGTTCTCAACTTCACCCCCTCTTTGGAATTGGGAGCAAGACCCTTTCTGTAGGCAAGGGTAAGGAACAGGGAGATGGACAGAGAAGGGGAAAAGGAGTTGTGGGGGAGACAGGTGGGGAAGAGTCAGGACAAATGCAGAGACGGACTGAGATGTATGGGGGAGAAATATGATATTCTAAGATGCTGGCCTGGAGAAACGCCTGGGAGCTTGTGTCCCCTCTCCCCTGGGCAACGACCAGGGGCTGATGAGGGACCAGGGAGAGAATGAACTCAGCATAGGCAGTGGAGGCAGGGCCCAGGCATAGACAGCCCATTGTGACCATAGACACACATACACTCACCAGCAGGGATCCTGGTGGGTGGTAGAAGTGACATCGTTGGGCTCTGGCTGCAGCTTCTCTGAGAACTGGGCCAGCAGCTCAGCCTTCTCCAGAAGACGGTTATCTGAGGGTACAAGATAGTGATCCATACAAGTTATCTCTCTAGCCAGTAGAGCTGCAGGAGCCCAGGGCCACCAGGAAGGGGGACTCTACTGGAGGGCTGAATTCTGCCCCTTGCCAGAGAGGTGTTAGTACAGCCTCACACAGCCTGAAGGCACAGCCTCAAAGCACTAGCTCCCAGGCCCAACCAAAAGAAGAGGGCCTGTTCCCTCAAGGACAAAGACAACCGCTGCTGGAGAAGGAGATGGCTGGACACTGCCTGCTGGGAGTCTGACTTATGCCTGTCCCAGGGCAGGGCTTGGCCCTATGGGGAAGATAAAGAGTGATGAAACATACTGAGCTCTGCCTATCTGTGGTCTTGGGCAAGCCACTTCTCCAGGGGCGCAAACTTTAGGGACTGAAAAATAATCGACTTCCCCAGGATTGGTGTGAGGTTCCCCCTAGGCCAGAGTAGAAAGTCCTAGGGCAGTTGTCCAGCAGACCTCTTTCAGATTAACAGCTACTGCCACAGACCCTGGAACCTAGGTCTCATCCTGGTCACCTCCTCTTTTCTCACCAGTTCTGGGGTAGGGTAAGGAATGGTAAGCCTAGGCCTAGCTCCTCTCACCTCCTGTCCCTCATCTAGCCCCAGGACACTGCATTGCTCCCCCCAAGCATGTGTAAAGAAGGTGTTATTACCCCCAATTTACAGGTGAGAAATCTGAGGCAGAGATATGGCCTGCCCAAGACCACAGAGCAGACTGGACCTTCAGTCTGCAGCTCCCAGAGCATGGGGGAGAGAGGACAGGGGGCCATAACTCTTCCCTCAAATTGGGTGATTCTGTTGTTCATCTGAGCAGTAAAATGAGGCTGCCTGGAGGCAGGGGTCTGGCTTCACAACCCTGGAGGAAGAGGACCAGCAGCCTACAGAATTGCAAAGAAATCTCCCAGGACAAGAGTAGCAAATTTGTTTTCAGATAGGGAGTGGGGAGGTAAGCAACAGCCATGACTGGGCTTAGTGAGGGAATGGAAAGGATTGTGGTTAGACATTTAGCTCCAAATACACAACCTCAGGTGAAGTGAAGGTGGTCAGAGGCCCTACCCACAGGTGTACACTTGTTCATCACTCCTGGAACTGTCCACACCCCTCCAACAAGCTGCCCAGGAACAACTCTGTGACAGTCTGACTGCTGGGGCTCAGCCAATTCCCTCAAGCAGCCTGGGGCCCCCCTGCCTCTCCCTCAGGCCAGCATGAGCTGCGGACATGCGGGCTCCATAACTTGAGTCATGACCACCTACCCCTGGCAGAGCCTGGAATTCAGAACTTCCTCCCTAGAACTCAGTTTCACTCAATCACTTTGACTGACCAACAGGTGGCTGCCCTGGGCAGTCCTGCCGGTACTTCAATGGGCTATGGAGCCGAAATGGATGAGCCAGGCCCTACCCTGGGAGCCACAGGGATGGGAAGCCACAAGAGACCACACAAAACCAACACTCACCAAAAAAAGAACGATCTCTGACTAACTGGTTTAGGAGGCCCAGTTTTTGCAGCCAGACCTGCGCCAGCCCCAAAGGGTGAGGAGAGCAGGAGCAACGGGATGGGTGGGAGGGTAGGAGGCGGGCTCCGAGTGGACTTTGGAAGGGGCAAAAAATCTGGCCAGTTGGAGGTAAAATGTGACAGACAGTGGGCTCCAGCACATAAGGGTTTGGAAGCGAGAAGGCGATGTTGTGCTTGAGTCCCAACGGGCAGAGGTGGACAAACCCTCTCCCTGCCCCCGGAGCCCACTCAATACTATCTTCTAAGCTGCTCTGGGGCGCACTCACAGGCCGGCATCAGCTCCAGGAAGAGTGCCTTTTGCGTCCGATCCCGCTGCCGCAGCTGCAGCATAATGTGGCGTTTCCAGGGGGCGACACAGCAATCCGGGATGATGGAGGAACCGGGTTCTGCCATGGCCGCTTTCTCCAACCCGCAGTGCCGGCACCTCCCGCCGAAGAAGGCGTGGCGAGACGGGGCGGGTCCCCGGGGGACTCCGTGACGTCAGGGGGCGTGCAGCGGCGGGGGAATCCCCGGATTGTACTAAAAGCGTTCTTGGAGAATAACTGAACGTAAATACGAGACGAAGCCACTTCAGAGTCTACTCCGCCAGCCCCCCACCTAGATTATTTACTGAAGTAGGGGCCCCTATTTCTGTCATGGGGTAAGAACAGGGATCAGAGCCTTCGCGGATGCTTCCCCATCTATTGGTACGCTCTGGAGGCGGGGCCTCCAGGGTTGAGGTTCCTTAACCCCACATCACCCGGATTGAATTCAACAGACATTCGTCGACTCTACCCCAGTGCCACCCTTGCGCTCTAAAGTAAGGACACAGAAATCCCCTTACACCCGGACTCTACCTTCGAGGCGCTCAAATCTGGGAAGGGAGTCGAAAGAGACGCAAGGCACACAGTATGATAGCGAGAAAAGAAAACAAAGGAGGCAGAGACGCAGCTTCCCCAAACTGGTGGCATTTGGGCTGTGTTTTGAGGGATGAGATAGGAGTTTGGGGTGGCGATGGATTCTAGACAGCGGAAAGAACAAGTGCAGAAATTCGATGACACAACTCTTGGCAGGTGCAGAAGAAATGGCTGAGAGGGTTCCTGTTCTGAAAGGGCAGGAGATGGAACCACCCATGTGAGGAGCTGTTCTTGGAAAATTTAGGTCCCTGACAGTGAAGAGGTACAGCTGATTTCCTGTACAAAACCCCTGACCCAAAAGGAGAAGGTGCTTGTCTAAGACTGAAGGGAGCTGGCCAGCAGCCCAGTGTCCTGACTTAGGGCCCAGTGCTTAATTCCACTTGGATGGCCTGTGGAAAAGCAGAGACATCTCTTGCGGGTACACTTGACACCGAATCACGGGTTGCAGGCAAATGTGATAAAATTGTCCTCAGCAAGGCCCCTGTCCAAAGCTCTGCAGGCATAACACAGGCTGGTGTGAGGAATGAAAGGAGGAATTCACTGGGCCTGTCCTCACCCTGAGCACTCCAAGTCTCAGAAGACCCTACTCTCAGTGGATGAATGCAGACCTGTCCATCTCCAGGAAATGAGAGAAATTGGGTGATGTGCAGGCTCCAGAGGTTACTAGTCTGCTTAGATGTGGGAATGGTTCACAGGGCTTGGAAAGCAATAAAGAACAGTGACAATGCAGGAGACTGTACCCCACTGTTCTGAAGCCACAATGAACTGGGCTCAGTCCCTCACATGTCATTATCTTGAATCCTCATGGCCTCTGCACATGCTGTTTGAAACATCTTCCCCTCTGTCTGCCTCATTCCTATTCATGGCTCACTTCCTCCAGAACTTTCCTGCCCCTACCCTAATTTAGGAGCTCTGGTAGTATAGTGCCTAAGGCATTTGACTGCTAACCAGAAGGCTGGCGGTTCAAACCCTCCAGCCACTCCTCAGAAGGAAGGTTGGGCAATCTACTTCAGTAGAGTTAGCACCTTGGAAACCAACTGGATGGCAATGAGTTTGGTTTGGTTTTGCCCTAAGTTAGGGCTTCTCTGTCCCCAGCCTCAGGATCTTCTTAGCCCCTGCATATCCTTTATCACCACAGTCATCACAGCATGTTATTATGATCTTGAGACAGGCAGGGCCTGAGTCCCATTTACCTCTGTACCTCTAGCACCAGCCCCATGTGGCCTGTCTGCTGAAGGAGTATATAGTAGTAGGTGGTGATCTTCACCAGAACAAATATCTAGGAAAAGAAAGGCAGGTTACCAGTGGAGTTCCAGGGCTAGTTGATGACAATGATGAGTTCCCTTTAGGACTGACTGACTCTCAGGTACCTGGGGACACCACTACAAAGCCCTCTGGCTATTAGGTGTAGGGGTACTCAGTTTCTTTCAGGGGAGGAGGCATATGGGGGCAGTGTTTCCTAATCCTTTGACTCACAAACCACTCAGGAAAGTTAAGATAATTTTGTCATTTTTAAATAATATATGATAATATGATTTTGACTAAAAATATTTATCTTCCATCTTTAGTTATATGAAAGATTTTAATATAAAGTTCACTTAAAATACAATTTTATATAACATTCATAATATATGAAGACAAATCTCCATTTTGTACATTTAACATGCTGTTTAATATAATTAATTTTAAAAACATGATTCAGTGACTGATAAACATAAAAAGTGATTGTATCATGATTTGGGGACCCAGTGTACTTTAGAATATAGATTGAAACTTGTACCTTTATTAGGCTAGATTGATTATTCTAAAACTTAAGTCAGCTCATTTTATTTTACTTAAAATCCTCTAAGGGCTTTCCAGCAAATTCCAGACTCCTTACTGTGACCTTGAAGGCCTTGCCTGATCTGGCCCCTGCCCACATTTCTGACCTACCTCTTTGTACTCTTCACTGTCACTCATATCACTGTATTCTCTCTGCCAAGCTCATTCCCACCTTGGAACTTGTGCCTTGTCTGTTCCCTCTGTCCAGTATTCTTCCTGTAGATCTTTCAGGGCCTGGTACCTGTCCACCAGTCAGATTTCAGATGTTCCCTGTTCACCCAATCAGAAATAGCCCCCACCCTAGTCAGTGTCTACCACATAACCCAGTTGCTCTTCCTTTCAGAGCACTTGTCACCTGTTTCTGTGTTCATTTAGCTATTTATTATCAGTCTCTCCTGCCAGACCAGAACCTATGGGAGAGCGAGGACCAACCAAGTCAGCCTTGATCCCAGCTCAGTCTTCAACATCTAGAACAGAACTCAGCACTGAGTAGTTCAACAGTAAATATTTATTGCTACTACTGAGATATTAAAAATATATGCAAAAAAATTGTTTCTATGACCTGATGTTTAGTAGTTTTAAATTCAAAACTGTAGCTATTTTTTAATCAAAATATAAATTATATGTACATAACAAAAAATGTAAATAGTACAAAAGGATTGGCATTGAAAAGTGTCTTCACCTCTTCACTCTAGACTTTCATAAACCAAAAACCAAACCAAACTCACTGCCATCAAGACAATCTGACTCATAGTGACCCTCCTTGGGTTTCTGAGGTGGTAGCTCTATTGAAGTAGATTGCCCAACCTTCCTTCCAAGGAGTGGCTGGTGGGTTTGAACTGCCAGCCTTCTGGTTAGCAGTCAAATGCCTTAGGCACTATGCCATCAGAGCTCCTCCAGACCTTCATAATGGTCAGGATAGGACAGGCTGTTTTGTGGCTTTTGGGTTGCTTACTGTTTAATACAACTATTTCTTATTATCACTTATGACTCGAGTGTTGACTGAGCTCAGCAGGGTGATTGTCCTATTGAGTCTTTTATGTGCAGTCACAACCAGGATGGGCATCATCATCTAAGACTCCACTGGGCAGATCACTCATGATGGTTCATTCATAAAGGTGGGCAGGTGACCCTGGCTGTTGGCTGGGAGGCCAAATAGGGCTGAAAACCAAAGGACCTACATATAATCTACATATGACCCCTCCAGATGACTTATGTTTCTCAGAGCACGATGGCTGGATTCTGAGAGGTAGCATCCCAAAACAAACATTTCAGCATGGGAAGAGGAAGCTGCTAGTCTCTTAAGGCTTGAGCCCAGAAACTAGCATAGCATCACTTCCTCTGTATTCTGTTGGTCAAAGCAGTCATAGTCCAGTCCAGATTCAAGGAGAGAGGATATAGACCCACCTCTGAGAGGAGTTCAAAGAATTTCTGGCCATCTTTAATCTACCACTTGTGGTACCAAATAAACCTACACATACATCTCAGTGGCTTAACAAAACAAATGTGTACTTCTCACCCACAGTCCAGTGTGGGTTAGACAGTGCTGGTTCTGAGCCTGAACCATGACCCACATCTAAGCTGATTCCAGCTGCACCAGTAGAGGTGAGAAAAGGATTCACATTCACACTTAGTTGTTTTTAACCTGAAGTGACATGTTTCTTCTACTCACATTCCCATTGGTGAGATCACATCTGCTAGAAAAGTTGGGAAATGTAGTCTTCCCATATGTCCTGGAAGAGAAAAATGGGTGTGAACACATCACTGTCACTGACTCTCACCAATTTCCTAGTCCCCTTCTCGAGAAGTATCACCATTAATAGTTTAATGTAGATTCTTCTGGAAATGTTTCTGCACATACAAACATAAAAACACACAAATGGTGGTATTTAGACACTGTTCCACAATTGGCTTCTTTACATAATAATGTCTTCCATATATCTTAGAAAGCTTTCTACATATAGATCTATTTCATTCCTTTTAAGGCTGCAAAGCATTTCGTTGAATGGTTTTATTATAATTTATTGATTTGTTACTCTATTGATAAACATTTAGGCTACTTACAATTAGTTGCTCTAACAATGTTACAATGCACAGCCTTGCTTCCATATATAGTGTATCTGTAGCACAAATTCCTGTAAGTGTAGTATTTAGTGTATATATTTAATAGTTCTCATATAGTACAGTCATGTCTAGTTAGAAAATGTGGTAAAAATAAAAGAACTCATTCACAGTAACAACAAAAACTGAACATACTTAGGAATAAACCCAAGAAAATGTTACAAACTGCAAATGAAGAACATAAATTAATTTGAGTGCTTGAATCATATTTAATATAAGATATTGAGTATATATTAATGTAATATATTACATTAATTGAGTTAATTAAATGAATTAAAAGATATTTTTGAAAATACCTTCATGAAAGAAAATATAAAAATGTTTGGGCACTGTTAGTTAGATAGAGATAAATATTGATTTGGGTGAAGAGAAGGGCAATGTACCAAA
>NW_006921661.1:9406396-9481396 GCF_000298275.1 Orycteropus afer afer
CAAATCAAAATAAATTAAAAAAATTAAAAAAAAAAAAAAAACATGTTTGGGGTGAGAAGACTAAAAATAAAGTTAAAATTTATACAAATTATAAATTCAATATATTGCAATCCTCAATGTATGTCAATAGGATTATTTTTTAATGGAACTTTGGCAAGTTTCTAAAAGTCATCTTAAAAACCAAAACAAACAAACAAAATCCCAAAATACTCAAACAGCCATGTATAACCAATGTTCGTTGCATCATTAATTACAATGGTCAAAAAGTGGAAACAACCCAACTGTCCATCAACAGATAAACACATAAACAAAATGTGGTATATATATATGCACATTGTTCAAAATATTATTCGCCATAAAATGAAATGAAATTGTAATACATGGTACAACATAGATGAACCTTGCATATATATGGAGAGAAATAAGTCAGACAAAAAAGAGCAAATGTTGTATGATCCCGAAATATCTAGAATAAACAAATGCATAGAGACAAAAGTTTATTAGTGGTTACCAGAAGAGGGAATGAGAATGTTTGTTGACTTTCTGCTTATAGTGCACACTATTTTCATTGTAATAGTCTTTACTCATGACTTACTTTTTTTCTTGGGTATTTAAAAAAAATTACTGTGGTAAAATATGTATAACACAAGTTTGCCATTTTAACCATTTTTAAGTTTGTAATTCAGTGACATTAATTACAGTCATCATTATCCATTTCCAAACGTTTTATATCACTCCAAGCAGAAGCAAGATCAACTACAAGACTAGAGACCAGAAACAGATCCTCCCGTGTAGGGAAAAAAAAAAAAAAGACCAAGCTTACTGGTCTGGTAGAGACTGGAAGAACCCCAGAGAGTGTGGTCCTTAGACGAGTTAGGAACTGAACTCACCCCCATGGCTCAGCTTTGAGCCAAACAATAAATAGGCCTATTAGGTGAACAGTAACACCAGAGAGGTAGGCTCTCCTCAGAACGATCAACCACATGACATCAAAAGGGCAGGATTTGCTCAGAGATCAAGCTCAGAAAGCAAGAAGGGGTAGGAAAGAAGGACAAAGGGAAAGGGTAAACACAGGGAGGTAGTGGGAAGAGTGCAGTTACATTATAGGGGTTGCAATCAATGTTACAAAATAAATGTGTATGAATATGAATTGTTGAATGGAAAACCAATTTGCTATGTAAACTTTCACAATTTTTAAAAAAAGCGGAAAAACAAATGGTTCACAAAAAATAAAATTCTGTACTAGTGAAATGCAAGTTAAAGTACTAATGAGAGGTCTTTTTTCACTTGCCCGATTGGCAAAAATTAAGAAATTGAATAATGCAGTGCAGTGAATTGCTTAATATGGTCCTTTTAGCCATAGTCCTCCATTTTGCAATGTATTATTGCAAAAATGTATTATACAATACTGAGTTGTCAATGAAAGCAAACATGGGTATAGGGACGGATAGATGGGTGAACAAGCTAAACAATTATGTATGTCTAAATGGAGAGTGTATCCAAGATCATATACAGGGTTGGCAGACAATGGGCCTCTCGAAGAGTATGAAGGTATGGACACTGGGAGGAGGTAACTATGGGGAGGAAGTGGGAGGGGAGCTGCTGCATTGTAAATTTTGGTCAATGACATGAGACAAAGTATATGTGAACTGCTGTATGAAAAGTGAATTTACTCTGTAAATCTTCACCCAAATCCTAATAAAAAAAAAAAAAATGTATTATAATCCTAGCCTCTATGCCTGTAGCAATGGTCCCATTTGGGAGTGAGTAATTGCATTGATAAGGCAGGACTGGGGTGGGATGTATCCTAAGTCTTGCCTTACTTAGTTTCATTGAGGTTATATAAGTGAAATGCTCTGGCAGAGTTCACTCTTTTGTGCTGGATCTTGCATCTGTTTGTCATTGTCTCACCTCTGGTTCTTGAGGCCTGAGACAGCAGCCAGTTGTCTGACCTACCAGAGTGGGTTCATTGGCCCCTGCAACTACATGAATAAGGAGAATCATCCGGATCAATGCTTGACCCACAGATTTGGGACTTGCCTCCACAACCATGTGAGCCATTTCCTTGGCAATTCATGAGTTCTATGAGACTTCACAGTGAAATACGGAACTCTAAAATGAGAGAAAGAGTACTGAGGGGAAGAGGAAGAGTTGATGTCAGAGATGATGGAGTGGTACAGCAGTTTGGAAAAGCTGGACATTTGGGAGATCTTTAACCTCTGCCTCATAAGGACCAGCCTTGTGCTGATCCTTCTAAAAGAAATTATTTGAGGAAATAATATTTGAAGTTAGTGAAAGTGTGAGGAAATGGAATCCATCATAAATAGCTGGTGGGAGTGTGAACTTGTTTCACCTTTGGGGAGTGCAGTTTGGCCATAAGCCAGTGCCTGTAGAGTCAGCTCCAAACCACAGCTACCCCATGTGGGCCAGAGCAGAGCTGTGCTCCACATGGTGTTCAGTGGCTGATTTGGGGGAAGCAGATCACCAAGCCTTTCTTCTAAGACACCTCTGGGTAGACTCAAACCTCCAACCTTCTAGTTAGCAGCCAAATGCATAACCCTTTGCACCATCTAGGACTACAATTTGGCTATACCTGTTAAAAAAAAAAAAAAAATGTATACCCTTCAACCCAGCAGGCTTAGACCAGTGTGCATCAGGAAGAATGGTTACATATATCATGGTACTTCCACAGTGGGAATCAAGTGTAATCAGAAGAAGCTAGATCTGTGTGTCCTGACATTGAAAACATATGTCTGAAATTTGTCGTAATGTTTCTTAAAATCCAACAGATTTATTTTTTGTTTCTGATGTTTATGTTTTGTTTCTTAATGATGAGGAGAGGAGGAAGAGTTGGCTTTAGGTTCAGGCTGCTGTTTGCAAGCATCTTCCCCAAATGACACCTGTGGGAGTGGGTTGTCTTTTTTCCCAGTACATGAAAAGCCAGGTGGGATATAATCATTACATCTTTTTTCTTTCTTTTTCCTTCTTTCTAACCACAGCTCTGCAGTCCTGGTGACATCTGAATGTGCTATTTGCAAATTTTGATCAGACAAATGCAAGAATGTGGTCACAATCATCTTGAAGCAAATTTAGAGTTGTTTTTTTTTTTAAATACTTTTCACTTATTTTTTATAATGAATGGCCCACCAAAGATTGTAAATGAAATAATATGGGACTAAAATTTACGCAGCTGAAAAGTGTGAAATGGTCAAAACCACCAAGGGTTTTGAGGAAGTGAGTTCGTCTATAGCTAATGGGACCCCTGACTTCCTCTTCACATGACATGCACTCATTATTGACTTATTTAATGGGAAAAAAGCATTTGAGATGAAGTGAATTGAAACTATACTCATCCTCCAACCTAGGGGAGAGACTTGTGATTTCAGCATTATTCCTTGTAGGCTAATGTGAAAGTGGTTTGAAATGGTCAAAAAAGGGGAAGATGACCCCTTTTTATTTTATAACTACTCATGGCCAAAGTTATGTGAATAAGAGAAATAAAAACTTTGGTAGATGATATTGGGTAGCATGAAATGAGATGGCAGAAGGGCCCTTTACAAAGAAGTTAAATCTTCAAAATGTTGAAGTGTGTTTGGTTTTAGACGTTTAAGAGAGAAAACTAGTTACAGCACAAGAGGAACTCCCACAGTAGTCACCCTCCCCCGACTCCATCCGTCTCTCCTTCCCTTTCAATGACAGGTCATACCCCACCCTTCTGTAGAGCCAGCTGAGGCTGGCCTGAGGAGAAAGCCACCAGGCTTAGTGAGGCAGGTGGCTGTGAAATTCCCAAGGCACTAGAAGGGACAGGAGACTGGATGGGGTGAAAAAAAATGATGTGAAAAGCTTTAAGAGAGAGGGTCATGAGCAATCAGGAAAAGGGGAAGGCAGGTGGACCTCCTTTGCAGTCTCCACCACGAGGCCTCACCCTTGTTGAAAAGTCCAGGAGCAGAGCAAATCAGGCCTGGTTTCTACCTGTCCCCCATGTCCCTGTTGCTGCCAGCTTTTTAAAGGCTGTGAAACAGAGCTGATCCAGTGTTTAATTTGAGGATGGCTGACAAAGAGGTACCTGGCCCAAGTGAGAGGTGACTCCACCCTTCCTAAGGTCAGAGGTGGGCAGTGCTTAGTTCTTACTTCAAACACAGCAGTCACCAAGTCAGCCAAAGAAAATTAAGTTTTGAACACATTGAGTTTAAGAAAACTGTGAGCCAACCAGACGAAGATGCCCTAGAGGCATCAACTTAGAAAGACCTGGATTGGCGTTTGGGAGTCATCCTTATATGGATGGAAGTGAAGGATATCACCTAAAGAGAATGTGCTGAGTAAGAGTGTCCCATGACAGACAGCTGTCCCAGAACCTGGACAACGTCAATATTTCATTATGTCCTAGCCCAATGAGCTGAAGAACGCCAGGGACAAACTGTAGTCTGACAGTCAGATTTACTGACTCGTTATAATAAGGGAGACCACCCATCAGAGCAAACCAATGGGCTGGCTCACTAAATACAAAGGACAGATAGAGTTTTTAGAGAATTTGAGAGAGGGATGGAGATTAGGTGGAATTTAAATGAAGGCCCAAATTTGGATAGGCTCAAAGCAAAGCAGAGCTGTGTGTGAAGGGCTCCCCACCACATCTGGAATGCTAAGTGAACCTGGGATCCTTTTTCCCTGGGAGTAATAAAGTTAATAATAGACGGAATGTTGAAGCTCTACATCTGGGTTGTTAACTCCAGTCTGTTTAGTGGCTTAGAACTTCTACATCAGAATAAGATGTTTCCTTCTTACTGATAAAATTTCAAACAACTAAGTTTCAGAGAGATCTACTTCCGTAGTGATACTGCCTCCGAAACCCAAGGAGGGGTCGCTATGAGTCGGGTCTGACTCGATGGCACATAACAACAACAACGAGTTTAGAAATCAAAGTAGCTCAGTGAGTAAGAAAGCAGTAGTCACCCAAAGCAGCAGGCTAGTATGACAGCTGCCATAGAGTAAAGAAAATGAACGGCACAAGGAAACAGTTGGTCCAAAGGACTGATGGACCACGTGAACCCCAGCCTCTGTGACCTTGAGGCCAGAAGTAGATGATGTCCAGTTACCACTGCTGACTGTTCTGAAAGGGAATCTGGGTAAAGTGGGAGAAAAATGTGGATGAAAATTCAGAATCAAAAAAGACCAGGCTTCTGATAGAGCCTGGTGGAACCACTGAGACTGTGGCCCCTAGCTGCCCGTCAGGTCTAAAATTGAACCCACGCCCCGCCCGTGGCTTCCAGCCAAACAAAAGACAGGCATAGGAGTTGAACATTTACCTGAGGTAGATACACTCCTTGGAGAAAACAATCATGGGATAAAGAAGGGCTGCTTATGTACAGGGAGACAGCTCAGAGGGCAGGAGTGCATGGAGGAAGTGGGAGGGGAGCTGTTGCATTGCGGTAAATTGTAGGCAATGTCATGAGACAAAGTGTATGTGAACTGCTGTATGGAAAGTGAATTTGCTCTGTAAATTTTCACCCAAATCACAATAAAAAATTTTAAAAAGACCAGGTTTACTGGTCTAATGAAGAGTGGTAGAAATCCCAAGATTATGGCAACCCCCACGGCTCAACTTTAAGCCAAATAATAGACCTATGAAAGAACAGTGATACCAGGAAGACATGCACTTATTACAACAGTCAACCATACGAAATCAAGAGGGAAGCATCTGCCGAGGAATAGAACTAGGATGGCGAGAGGAGAAAGTGACAAGAGTGCTGTTGTATCATGGGGATTGAAGTGCATGTCTCAAAACAGAACGTGTATTGGAAAGGCAGTTTACTCTCTAAACTTTTACCCAAATCACAATTGTAAAAAACCCACTGCTGTAGAGTAAGACAAGGAGCTCTGGTAGTACAGCTCTGGTAGCACAGCTCTGGTAGCACAGTGCCTAAGGCATCTGACTGCTAACTAGAAGGTTGGTGGTCCAAACCCACCAGCCACTTCATGGAAGCAAAACTGAGCAGTCTACTTCCGTAAAGATTTGCTGCCTCAGAAACCCAATGGGGGTTGCTATGAGTTAGAATCAACTGGATGGCAGTGTGTTTGGTGTTTTCTTTTTTTTGGTAAAGTAAGACAGAGTAGAACTGCCCCACAGGGTTTACAAGGCTATAAATCTTTATGGAAGCTGATTGACACATCTTTCTCCCACAGAGCTGCTAGTGGGTTCAAACCACTGACCTTTTTGGTCAACAGTTGAGCACTTTAACCATTCCACCACAAGGGCTCCTTATATCCTTGGGAAAAATATTATTTTCAGTTGATTTAATAGCTGGCTTTATCTGTGTCTGTTATCCCAGCCTGAAGAATAACAGAACAGATTCTTTAAATATATATTTATTTATTTAATTTTTATTGTGATTTGAGTGAAATTTTACAGAGCAAATTCATTTTCCATACAGTAGTTCATTCATATTTTATTTCATGACATTGACTGTAATCCCCACAATGTTAACAGCTCTCTTCCCACATCCTCCCTGTATTATCTCTTCCCTGTGTTCTTCCTTCCTTTGCATTCCTGCTCCCTGAGCTAGCTCCCTGTGCAAATACTGCCCTTCTGTTCTCCCGTGATTGATTGTTCTAAGGAGTGTATCTACCTAGTGTAAGTGTTCACTACATGCCTGTCTACTGTTTGGCTGGAAGCCACAGGATTCAGTTCAATTCCAGGCCTAAAGGCTAACTAGGGGCCATGGTCTTGGGGATTTCATCAGACTCTTATTAGACCAGTAAGCCTGATGTTTTTTATGATTTTGAGTTTTGTTCCACATTGTTCTCCCACTGTATCCAATATCTCCTGCACTGATCCCTTTCCAAGTGGTTGGCAGTGGTAGCTGGGCACCAACTAGTTAGTTCTTCTGGCCTCATGGTCATATAGGCTGAGGTTCGCATGGTCCACTAGTCCTTTGGACTAACTGATTCCATGCATCTTTTGTTTTCCCATTCTTCTTCACTCTGGAGGAAAGATTGTTGCATCAAGATGACCATTTGCAAGGTTTTAAGACCCCAGTTGTTACTCACCAAAGTAGGATGTAGAACAGTGTGTTTCTGTAGTATGTTATAGCAGTGCAGATTTTTGCAGTCTAAATTAATTTTTAAATTTTCAAAGGATAAATAATGGAAGAGGAATCTGCAAAGACTGAGTAAGAGTAGTAAGTAGATAGGAAAAAAAAAACAAACCAAGTATGAGTCTCAAAAAGCAAGGGGGTGATTGTTGGTATTGAACGTTGCCCAGGGGTCCAATTTACTGCATTGTCCAATAAGGTAGCCGGTAGCCACAGTATTTTAAATTTAATTAAAAAGTAATTAATAAAATTCAATTAAAACCTCGGTTCTTCCTTGGCATTTTATGTCACGTGTTCAGTAGTCAGTCACAGACTCAAAAAAACCAAACTCACTGTCGTTGAGTCAGATCTGACTCATAGAGAGCCCTCTTGGGTTTCCAAGGCAGTATCACTATGGAAGTAGATTTCCCAGCCTTCCTTCCAAGGGGTGGCTGGTGGGTTTGAACCGCCAGCCATCTGGTTAGCAGTCAAATGCCTTAGGCACTATGCTAAGGTATTGGACAGTGTTAAAGTACAGAACATTTCCAGAATAGCAGAAAATTCTTTTGAACAGGAAAAAGACAAGAACTGAGTGTTCCAGGTGATGATGGCGCTGTTGTGAGTGCAGCCTCTGTGGAGTGAAAGAGAAATCTGTGTGGGATGTGCAGACAGTTTAATGAGTAGTATTCTTCCTAAAACACCTCCCTAACAAAGCTACTTCCCTCCTATGGTAACTCCTATGTAACTCATTCTAACTGGAACCTGCAACCCTAGGCTCAGCACACTCGGTTTCACTTCCTTCACCACGTTTCCCTACCAGCACAAATTCTCTGTTGTTAAGTGCTCTGGAACCGCGACCCTCTGTCAAACCAAAACCACTGAACAAAACAAACCTACTACCTCTCCCAACTCCATCTCCCATTGTATCCTGATCCTTGCTTCTGCAACGCTGACTCTTGGGCTTCTGGGAACTGTAGTTTATACAGCATTCCAGTTCCATGAGAAGAATCAATGCATTTCAATTGTAGTGTTTGCGAAGAATAGTGAATGTACCGTGGACAAATCCGTCTTGGAGGAGTACAGTTGGAGTGCTCCTTAGAAGCAAGAATGGCTAGACTTCCCCTCTCATACTTCGGTCAAGTTGTCAGAAGGGACCAATCCCTAGAGAAGGATATCATGCTGAGCAGAGGGTCAGCGGAAAAAGAGGAAGACCATAAACGAGATGGGATGACACAGTGGCTGCAACGATGGCCTCAAGCAGGGCAACGATTGTGAGGATGGCGCAGGACCCAGCAGGGCTTCCTTCTGTGGTACATAGAGATTGTTGTGAGTCGAAATCAACTCCGCAGCACCTAACAACAGAATTCCATGAACTTCCTAGCAGTGAAACCACAATTCCCATGAGGCAGTGCGTGACCTGTTACAGAATTAGCGGCGGTCGCCATATTTGCCATGATAGGAGGCAGAATCAGTAACCGGAGTTTATTGGAGCGGTGGCTGGGATGCAGGAGCCCCTGGTGTGGAGCACGGCGACCGTTGTGTGTCATCTGCCGCTCCTCAGACCTCTGTCTTTCCGAGACTGTGAGGTGCCTGAACCGAGGCGAAATTGACAAGGATGTTAGGGAGCCCAGGTGGCCGAATAGCCATAACCACAAAGGGGTTTAAACAGCCATAAGAGGCACCTGAGGACCACAGGGAGGCACCTGGCTGGGAGCGCACGCGCAAATGTGAGGCCTCGCGGCCTTTGTAAACATCAAAGAGAGCCTGCGCTAACTTAGCTTCTCGGCATCAACACGTGGGGGCGCCTGAGCGAAGTTAACAGTATTAAATAGTAATGTAACGGCCCCATCATCTTTCTGTTGCTCTTTTGTGGTTTGTAAACCCCTCTTCGTTGCCTCTCTTACTAAGATTTAACAGTAGTTTTTTGTTTTTTGTTTTTACAAATATGACAAAGGATCAGAGAAAGTGACACACCCAGAATCCTAGTGTCATAAAGTGTAAAGGACCAGAGGCATCAGGATTTAAGAATTCTAGCCTGGGCTCTGCTTCTGACTTGCTGTGTGACCTTTGGTAATTCTTTTCCCTTGGAGACTTAAGCTTACTCATTATAAATGGAAATAGGTTGGTGGGAGGAGCAAATGAGATCGAGGGGTGAAAACTAAGTTCCCAAGCAGTCCTATAAATCCAAAAGTTTATTATAGCTGTTGTTGTTATGTGCCATCAAGTTTGACCCGACTCATAGCAACCCCTCCTTGGGTTTCCCAGGCAGTATCACTACAGAAGTAGATTGCCCAACGTTCCTTCCAAGGAGTGGCTGGTGGGTTTGAACCGCCAGCCTTCTGGTTAAGCAGGCAAATGCCATAGGCACTACGCTACCAGAGCGCCTCTATTATAGTTAGGTGATTGCATATGGAGAAACTAATCGCCTCATTGTTCAAATTGCAGAAAAGAGCTCCAAGAAAGGCAAGGATTTACCCCAGGTCTCAGCATTCTAAGCAACGGCTAAAACCCAGCTCTTTGGCCTTTGGGCCTGGACTCCTCCCTGCAGCTCAAGGATCAGCCTCTTTGTTAGATACAGGCTGATAGTCTGTACCCTGAGGGCCTGGAGGAGTTCCATACTGCAAATTCTGTCATGCCTGGGCCTATTGAATGTACCATGGACTGCTAGAAGAATGAAAAAAATCTGTCTTGGAGGAGTACGGTTGGAGTGCTCCTTAGAAGCAACAATGGCCAGACTTCCTCTCTCATACTTTGGTCACGTTGTCAGAGGGACCATTCCCTAGAGAAGGATATCATGCTGAGTAGAGGGTCAGCAAAAAAGAGGAAGACTCTAAACGAGATGGGTTGACACATGGCTGCCATGATGGCCTCAAGCAAGGCAACAATTGTGAGGATGGCACAGGACCCAGCAGTGCTTCCTTCTGTTGTACATGAAAATAGTTCTGGTGGTGCAGTGCCTAAGGCATTTGATTGCTAACCAGAAGGTTGGCAGTTCAAACCACCAGCCGCTCTGCAGAAGGAAGATGGGCAATCTACTTCTGTAAAGATTTATTGCCTTGAAAACCTAATGGGGGTCGCTGTGAGTTGGAATCGACTCCATGGCAGTGTGTTTGGTGTTTGGTTTGGGGCCTAGATGGAGGAGGGCTCTGCTCTGTTGGGATGACTACCAGAGGCAAGATGCTGAGGAGGATCTGGAGAATCATGGAGAAAGAGAATAGTGTTCCTGGAGTCGTACAGACCCTGCTTCTCAGGACAATGGCCCAGGTAAGGGAAAGGGCCCAGGTGTGACAGATGAGGGAGAGCATAAGTGGATAGCTCCTGAATTCAAAGGAGTAGGAGGGCACTGGCTTTGTTTCTGAGCCTGCGGGGAACTGAGCACTCAGGTGACTCCAGTCAGAGCCATTGGCAGCTAGAGAGGATACCTGTGCTGATCTGGGTGATAAGGGGAGGAAGTGGTGCATACTGAACTGAGGCTGTAGGAGCATCACCCCTAGCAAGGTGGAGCGGCAGAGTGCCACCCCCAGGCCCATGCAGCTACCCACTAGGGAAGTGAACTTTTTCCTACTCCTTGTAAGAGTACAGCTAGCCAGTACCCAGCTGTTTCTCCTTGGAGTGCTGTTAGAGGCCTTTGGTCCTAGGAGACCCTGAGGTCTGGCTATAGATAGGCCCACCTTAAACAAATAATTAGAGGCAAGTGTTTATAGAAATGAAAATCCAACATTCTCCCTACCTCCAATGTCTAATTCTCTGGACCTTCACTTATCGTCTCCACCTTTCATCAGGGAGAACTGAGGCTAAAGAAACCAAGACTATCTTAAGGATACACAGGAAGGTTGAGGTAAAACTGGGCTAGGATAGGGATCTTTCCATTACATGACAGTGATCAAACATCTTCATCAAACATTTATTAAGTGTCTAATGTATACCCTGTGAAGAGCTACCTTGGGCACCAAAAAGCTAGGATTGCAGTGAAATCTGGCTTTTAACCAGTTCTCCCAGGGGCTTACCATTGTGACCTTGGGCAAGTCATTACACTCTCTGAGCTTCTAATTAGTTGTCTATACAATGGAGGTAGTAATCCTTACCCAGGACTGTTGTGAGATTTAACTATGAATTCAATGAGTTAAGACCTGTTAAGTACATAGAACAGTGCCAGGCACGTGGTAAGTACTCAATAAATCTGTCACAGATTGAGGGCAAACTGCAAACAGAGCTCTCCTAGAGCCAGGCAGTGGTGAAGATGTAACAGACATAAGTCTGTCCATATCCCAGATACATCCATACCATGCCCTGAATTCCTGTGTTTGCGATAGTCAAACTGGGGGAGGTAGGACATCCCCCATCTCCTCCACTGACCCTGGGAACATGGTGGGAAAGAGAGGTCTTAAATGTTTACACCTCCTTGTGTACATGATTCCCTTCCCCACAACCTGAGGCCCAGAGTTAAGTTGATTCTTGCCCTAAACTATACGTTAGGGCCCTGGACAGTCAGAACAGAACCATAACCTGGCCTCTTTCCAAACACTTCAGGGTATAGGGACTTTTGTGAGCCTCCCTACAGGGTAGAGGTCCAAGAAGGCTGACAGCTGGAGCCTGGGCTGAGTGGCCCTTGAACCAGCAGGGGGCAGAGCCTGGGTGGGAGACAGGGTCCCCACATCAAATACCCCACCCTTGGCCTGTAATAGTATAGACAGAGTAGAACTTCTGGGAGATGAATATGTGTTTTAACTTCATAACCTAAAGCTCCATATTAATCTTGTTCAATTTAAACATTGCCGTATCTGGCCCAGTGGTAATTTCTGTTCTAGTCCAAGCCTCTTTAATGGAGGCCTGGTTCAAATCTTTGATTTCCAGAGGAGGAAAGAGAGGCACAGAGGGGCCATGAACTCACTGAGAACTCCACAGCAAGCTGGAGGTAAGCCAGGCCCAGAACTCATGTCTCCTGACTTTCTGCTGGGGCTCTGCCCAGCAGTGGACTTGGAGGGGGTAGGGCTTAGCTTCATTTCTCCTTACTGTCTGCCACTACAGTCCTGCTCAGAGCCATGTGGGAGAGGTCTGGTTGGGGATTCTTGGGAAGTATAGCACCTGGTCAGAGAGAAACCTAGAGCTAACCTGGGGCCAGCGGGACCAGGGAGCTTTCTTTAGTGTGTGTGGCTGCTGCAGGATTCTGGAGTCTTATTAATCAGTCTGAGGCAGCAGAAGATAAAAATACTGTGGGAGCACACTCCTGGAGGAGGGGAGCAAAGCAGGAATGAGTCACAGAGCCCAAGACCTAAATTTAGAAGGTGCTGAAGGAGGTAGCCTCCCCTGAGGAACACCATGGAGATGCCCAATGATCCAGGGCACCGGGCCCTCAGGCCGGGGGCAGTCATTGGCAGGAGTCCCCTGCATAGCAGTGCCCCATGGAGGCCGTTCCGGGCCTGTTGTACATGTGGAATTTGATCCCAGAATAGACCTTGACTCAGGGCAGACCCCTCAGCCGCAGTCCCAGAGAGACCCCCCCTGAGCCCGCCCACCAGCCTCTCACATGGTCTTGGGAACCAGCCCCTGGCATCTCGGTGCTGTCCTGCCCTCTTGCTCAGGCTCCCTCTGCCCTGCTGCTGTCCTAGTATCCACTTGTCAGACACTGAGAAGGGGGTTCTGTGGATGCAAGGAGCTAATACTCCTTGAGTGAAGGCCTTCCAAAGGGGACCCATCCAGGGTATTTACAACTTTGCTTGGAAATGGGGATGAGGGAGGGAGACAAGATGTCATTATGCCCACCTCTGCTTCACCCCCAACCACCCAGGTTCCAGGTTGACCCAGGCTGCTGCTTTTCCTCCAGGTCTGGAAAAGAGGAAGGCACTACCTCTAGGTCAAGTAGCAAGGATGTAGGAAAGAGGCTATGTCTTGGGGACAGATGCCAGACCTGAGAATGAGGAGGCTCAGGAGACAAAAACTGATAGTAGCTGTGGTATTTATTGAGCACTCATTGTGTGCCAGGCTGTGTGCTAAGCACTCCACATACATGAACTCATTTAATCCCCATTTTAATGATGTAAGTCCTGTTAGTCTACCCATTTTAGAAATGGTACAATTGAGAAAGAAGGGTTAAGTAACATGTTATAGAGCACGTATTAAGTAAGAAGGTCTAACCCAGACAGTATGACTCTGTATCCAAGCTCTTAACCATTATACTAGGCTGCTGAGCAGGGTGGTGGAGCCTTGCCCCATCTGTCCTGCCTCCTTTCCCCGTCTTCCCTTCCTATCCTCCAGTCCCTGCACCTAGAGTCCTGGAATTTGCTCTCTGGACCTTGCAGGGTCCTGTTGCCTACGGTTCCTATAGGCTCTGTGGGAGGGAGATGGCTAACAACAGGCCCCCACCACCACACAGGACCTCACAATTTACAGAGCCCTCCTGCCTCAGCCTGATAGGGAAAGCATCTTAAACAGCAGTACTTTGACAAGAAAACTGAGGCCTAGAGTGGGGCAGGGTTTTACCCAAGGTGGCAGGGCCCAGAGAAGAACCATGGAGACCCCCCACTCTGGGAGGCCCAAAACCCAGCTGGCTACCCTCCTACCACTACAGGCTGGACACCTCGTCCTCCTGATAACTATTGGGCACTGCCACCTGTAGGAACCTAGTTTGATTGCTGGGTTGAGGCAGCCTCCCAAAGCCCTCCAAGTTTCCTGTCAGAGCTTCCTCATTCATCTGCCAGACTCCAGCCCCTCCCTTTGTTGCTATGCTCAGGGGTGGTGTTGAGGGGATGTCTTTGTGTATCTTCCAGAAGGATAAGGTAAATTGTTGGACCGGAACTCCAGCCCTGGGATTGCTTCTCTTCCAGCAGTCCATATAACTTCCCTTTTTTGGGGGTGTCTTATGTTTTAGTCTCAAAGCTGAGCCCTCACTGCCCTGACAAAAAACAATTTCCACCTCCTTTGATCTGTCAGGGCTTTTGGGGAGAGCTCAGGATCATCCTTAAGGTGGTGGGAGGGGGTCAGGGTACGCACCACCCCTAAGCTATCATTATATCTGAAAAGAAGAGACTCCTGAGAGGCTGTGCTGGCCTGAGGGCTGGGGGCCTGCTTGTGAAGCTTGGTCATGCCCCAGAACACAGCCTGGCCCAGACATAACAAGACTTTTCCTTCTACCCCATACCCAGGGGGACTACATGCTGGGCTGCCATGGGTAGGTTCTGTCCCTTACTGGGCCTTAGTTTCCTCATGTGTCAAATGAGGATATAATAGTCTTTGCCTAACTTTCCAACTGAGGGTGTTGTTAAGATCAAACAAAAGGAGCATGAAACGCTGTTAATCTGGTTCAGGTCCTCTTCACAGAGAGAGTGTGCAGAGTTGTGTATGTGTGTGTATGTGTGTGTGTGTGTGTGTTTGCGCATGCACACTAACTTATACACCACTGTGACTTCGTGAGTATACATTCCCATGGTATAGTGAGTGACTGCAGTCTGTGTGGGAACTGGTGTGTGACTGTGTGGTGCCTTGAGGCCTTGTGATATGGGTGAAGTGGTGCCTTGGATATAACGTTGCCATATTTAGCAAATATTTGGGACATACATATATATATTGAGCAATTATTTATTGTTTATCTGAAATTTAAATTTAGCCAGGAATCTTCTATTTTATATGGCAACCCTAATCTGGTCCTGTGTGTGAGCTGGTGTGACCCAGAGTGCCTACCTGTGCAGATTTGGCTGTGTATGAGAGACTGAGATTGTGTGACTGAGATTGTGTGTGGCTGTTTGGGACTGTCAGGATGTTAATGTGATGGTGTGTGGCTGCAACACTGTCTCCAGGAGGAGTGAGGACGTGGGTCACCAGGAATGATTCTCACTGCTTGGCTCTGCACCACTATGTGACTCCCTTAGGCTCTAGCAGCTCCCTCAGGGCAGGGTTTGGACTGTTTGCTCAGTGAGGCCCAGCAGGGTATAAGAACCGCCCTGGGCAAACATTTAGATCCGCCTCCAGATGGGACGGGATGTAGAGCATATTGCCACCAGCAATCCGACTCAAGGCCAAGCCAAGCCTAAAGGCCTTGGAGTGCTCTGTTCTGGACCTTCCAGAGGAGCCTTTGGAACCAATTATCCACTCTTCTGCTTCCTGGTGACATCACACAGGTCATCACCCAGTCTTCTAGAACAGTGTTCCCAGGCCCTTGCCTTGTTGCCCTTGGCAACCTGGGAATTTGCTTCACCCAGGTTCAAGCAGGGTTACCCCTGAGGAGGGGGTAGTAGGGGAGAAGGGGCGGGGGGGTGGTTCTTCTCATCTTCCAGAAGTCTGTCTGACTAGATGGTGAGTAGGAATGGGCACCCCCTTTGCTTAGCCATCTAGGAGCAAGTCAAGAGTTGGGGACCCCTGGGCAGGGTAGGGGCACTGGGACCCAAGACAGTGCTGAATCTTGAGGCTTAGAGAGGGTGGTGATTGGGCCAAAATCACCAATAGACTAGTGGAAGAAGTACATATGTAAGGGGAGAACAGGAACAAAGCCTCAGCTAGGAGCTGGGACAGGGTTCTTATCTCTACTTTGTCCCTGCTCCCTGGGCCTTTGTTTCCCTATCTAGATAGACAATGAGGGGATGAGGTCAGCTGATGTCAGTCTGAGGGTCTTTAGTTCTACTGGGAACACATCGTGGGGGATGAGGTAGCAATGAGACCAGGTCATGGAGTGGTTTTAGGCAGGTGCCCTAATCCCTGCTCCAGTGGTCATCAGGGGGCATCAAACAGAGTCTAACATGAGGTCCCCTATTCAAGGAGTCACAAGTACTAGAGGTCTTCATATGGGGTTGGACTTGCTGTGTGATCCAGGGGCATCCCTGTGCCTCCTATGGCCTCAGCTGCTCTCTGGAAGGACATTTTTAAGACCTAGCACTCGCTTGATCAATGCCCTGGGTAATGATTCCTCACATTCTCCTGATGCTTCTCAGTTTACTAAGCACCTTTTTGTACATGGTCTCACCTTCCACACCCACTCTGACTCCTGCTCAGTGATGCCCTGTTCTAGGGCTGGGACCCAGAGAGGATCTAGACCTGAGTGCTGCCCTGGGGGCCCAGAGATGCACCTTGATCTACCTCCTGTGGAGGGGAGCTGGGGATAGAGCAGTCAGTGTAGTGTGCAGAGCAGGGCTCACCTTTTGCCAGCCTTGTCCACTATTTAATCTCTCAGAAACATCTTAACAACCATCATGTCAAGATGTTACCTTAAAGTTTTTTGTTGAAAATGTGCCATTTTTGGACAGTGTATTCCTCCCTGCTCCCTCTCCAGTTATATTTTTGGTTACAATCAGAAGGTAAAACCAACACATGTGTAACTCTTTTCATTGCAGTAATTCTCAGAGAGTATTCCAGATTCCAGGAATCTGAGACTAAGAAAGGACATGTCACCTACTGTTGATCACATAGCTAGGAAATGGTGAAGCCAGGATGGTGAAGCCAGGATTTGAGACTATGTCCACATGCCCTTTGCTCTGCCAGTCTGTGGGAAGCCCAGGTGGCTGAGTCCTTGAACCTCCTCTCCACACTCTTCCCCCAGCCCCACCTCCAAGCCCTTCTGGACTCACTCTTCTGCCCTTGAGCAGATGGGGCTCTTCTCTTTGCTGCTCAGGAGTATTTTCAATCAGGATATGAATCTGCTTTGACTAGTCATTTTGAGGAGGCTATCATGAGCCCCTTAGCTGGAGAAATCTAGATTCCTAAGGGGCCCTTGCAAGACACATTAATGAATAGGATAAGGAGTGGTACTCTTCTGCCCACCTATTGGCCAGCCAGCCTGGCCTGAACTCAGGACCCAGGCTGAGCCCACACTATGGCCATCTGAGCCTGATTCAAGACCCAAAATATTCATTCTTGGCTAATCTATGTTTGGATTTGAGTGATGGGTTTGGCTCCTGCTGTCTATACCACCCTGGCTCTGGGTCTGTGTAGTGTCTTCCTCCTGAGACTGGTAACTTTTTAGGATGCGGAAGTCCTGTCAGTTTTTGCCATCACTGCTATCTCTTGCTTTCACCCCAGCCTTATCTCTTTTACTTTGTACTGGGTGGTGAGCATGGGGCTGAGTGGTGGTGGTGGTTGGTGGGGTTGTTTCACTGCCCTGGTGCTGATCTCTGCTGGGATGCTGTGGTACTGGGGCCCTAAGAAGGTAGGAGCCATCAAGACCAGTGTTTCCATCTCTTATCCTCATGGCAGATTCCAGAGGCTACAGCTTGCAGAGCAGGCTTTGGGTCTTCCCCAGCCGAGGAGGGGAGCTGTTAGATAGGCCTCTGAGGCCAAGGAAGGGGCAGTGATCTGCCTAGAGTCACACACAGAATGGAGTTGAGGCAGAGGCAGGGAAGGTGGGTGCCTGAGAGCCAGAGCCCTGGCTTCCTGAGCCAGGAGCCAGCCTCCCTGCCACTCACTCCCAGACACGTAGAGGGAGTGGGGTCATTCATTATCTATCTGCAGATGGGAGGCCTAGCGATCTAAGGTCCTAAAGTCATCACACAGGCTTCATGGGGACCTGAAACTCATTTTATAGAATTCACTTTGCACAACGCCCCTTGGAGTCACTTGCCATCACACTTCCTGTTCACCCCCACTCATTTTTAAAATTGGGCCTGATTCACAAACATCTCAGAGCCTTGAACAGTTCATGAAGAAACACCTCTATTTGTGAACCCACCATGACAACTCCTTATTTTTCTCTTAGCACCTTTAAGAAAAGCTATTCTATCCCAGAGCTCTAGGTTGTTGAGGTTAGGAAGTATCTTAGGGTTCTAAGTTCTGATTCCTTCATTCTACAGCTGGGATACTAAAGCCCAGAGAGGACAGGGGCAGCCAGAGCATAGAAAGGAACCCTGGGCTGGGAAGAGGCTGAGACCTGGGTTCTGGTCAGAATGGCCAGAGGTCCTCGCTTTGTGACACTGGGCAAGTGGTAGCCACTCCCTGGGCTCTATTAGCTACCCCTCCAGGAGACCTCACCACAGACTCTCCCTGCATCCCTGTGGCCCAGAGCCAGCCTCTATAGGGTTGGAAGGCATCTCATTGGGGTGAGTGAATGCTCAGCCTTGGGCCCTCTGCCACACTCTTACTGCCCCAGCCTTGAAGAAGTTGAACTGCTGGTCTCAGGTCACACAAAGTAGATGGAGATTGAGGACTCAGGGGGCAGGTGGGGCAGCCTCACTGGCTGGAAGGGGTAGCTGGAGTGCCGGTGGACACATCTCTCTGTGGCTGTGGGGCTCTGGCCAGTTTTACCTGTATTTCTGGGGAGGGACAGGGGAGCCCCAGAGCTCTAGGCACTAGAAGCCTAGTCCATGGGACATCTTTATGTATGTGTATTGGGGGGAAGGTGAACAAGGCCAAAAGTCTGGGGTCAGAGGAGGAACTGACTAAAGATCCCAGCTGGGAGTGAGACCAGAAAGGAGATTTTGCCAAAGTCTGGCCAGTTTGTGAACCTTGAGGCTTGCGGGTTGGATCAAGTTCCAGCTGAGTTTGCACACCTCACAGGGAATTGGGTTGTGTGTGTGTAGGTTTGGTGTGGGTATCTTGAAGTTGCTATTGAGTTGTCCTTCTTGGAGTTAGTCTGTTGATTATCGTGGGGGGATGTGTGCTCATCTTTGAGTCTCTTGGGTGTTGTGTGTAGGTGTCTCTTGATTGCTCTGGGGACTGCAGGCCTGTGTCTAAGTAGGTTGTTGCAGAGGAGCTACCTGTGGGTGGAGAAAAGGAGTTCGCAATTAACTTCCAGAATCCCTCTTCCACTTCCTCCTCACCCCGCCTCCCAGAGTCCACTCAATCTTGTCCTTTCCTCCACCCCGCCCCCAACCCCTGCCTGAGGACGGGTCGCCCCAGGACCAGGTCTCCCCACCATGCCTGTCGGGGGCGGGCGCTAGGACCCGGCGGGGCGGGGCGGGACGGGGCGGGGCTGTGAGCTCTATCCGCTTCACCTCCGCAGCCTGGAAAATACCCAGCTGAGGCGAGCGGATCTCCCGGAGCCCCCGAGCTGAGTCCGGAGGGTGGGAAGGAGAGAGGGGGCGCGCGGGGCGGGGGGCACGGGGCAGGGCCGGGCGGCGGGACCCACTGCTCCTCCCCCCCAGAGCCCCCGCGCGGCCCCCGGTCGCCCCGGCAGCAGCGGCGGCGGCGCTCGCACCCCCGGCCCGGGCGGGTCCCGGAGGAGCAGCGGGCACAGGTGAGCGGGCCAGCCCGGTTGGCACCCCACCCCGCCCCCACCACTCACCCGGGCGCAGATCGCGCCGGCGCCGCTGCCGAGTTAGTTGAGCCGGCCGGCCACCACTGCGCGGGGCCCCTCTAGACCGACTGTCACATCGGGTCCTGACCCTCACTCGGGTCCTTACGGTCTTGCGCGGGTCCCCTGTACCTGATACGCAGCCCCCACACAAGCCCAGGGAAGTCTGGGGTCGCTCCTTGGGGGGTGGACCTCGTGATTGTCCCGTGCCTGCCGGCCTCACCCGGGGGCTAGTTTCGCTCATCTTAACTCGTGGTCCGCTCTGGACCCCGGAAAGCCCCACCCGCGCCCCCAGCGCACTGACTCCTGTCCCCAAACCGGTCTTGCAGGTCCCAGGAAGGTGGCGTCAGCATCTGCAGCCGCGTCGACGTTGTTAGAGCCTCCGCGGAGGACCAGGAGAGCTGGACTAAGACCAGGGCCCTGGGCCTCCTTACATTCTCTATGGAGAAGACAGCTGCCTCAACAGAGCCCCAAGGGCCTCGGCCAGTCCTGGGCCGGGACAGCGTCCAGGTGCCCGACGACCAGGACTTCCGCAGCTTCCGGTCAGAGTGTGAGGCCGAGGTGGGCTGGAACCTCACCTACAGCAAGGCCGGTGTGGCTGTGTGGGTGCAGGCTGTGGAGATGGACAGGTCACTACACAAAATCAAGGTAGGGGTGCCCTGTGATAGGTGTTGCCCCCATTGCACCTATACTGCCTCTGACACAGAACGTCCTGGTCCTTCCTCAGAGCATCTGGGCCTAGAAAGAGCCAGGGATCAGAAGGAAGCAGTTTTCTGGGCCAGGTCCCTATCACACAAATGGGCCAACTGAGTCCTGGACAGGGCATGTGACTCACCCTGGCTAACTCACCCAGAATCCAGGCATGCCAGCTCCAGGGAAGTGGGCTGCTTTGAGACCCATCTAGGAAAGTAGTCTCTTTTGGGGACCTTTCTACTTGCAGGCCTTCACCTAGTCCCTGACTTGAGTTAATCCAGGTGGAAGTCTCCTACTAAGCCCTTCTTTCCCAAATTACTAATTCTTCCAGCCTGAGCTGGGTCTTTTTTCCCCCAGTCTCGACACCTTTGGGTGCCAGGGGTCTGAATCCATCTGGCCTCATGCCTTGTTCTTCCCTCTTCCCTCCTTGGCTGTTCCCTGAGTTTCCTACAAGGACTCATGCTGTGGCTGGTAGATTCTGAAGGCAGGGCTTGGATGTCCCTGCCTCCTCAAGCCAGACTGAGGGTGGACTGTACCAGGAAGGGGCTTGAAGTCAAGACGACCAGCACAGAGGGCCGATGCAGATACATTAGCCCCCTCACAGGAGCCAGCCCCCTGCCTCACAGTCCACAATTCTCCATCTCTCTTCACTGTCACAGGCAGTCTTGCGGGGTTTGGGGAACTGGATGGAATAGAGGTGGTGGAGCCTCAGTAGCTCCCCTAACACACTAACATTTCTATGAGTGCTAAATTTTGGAGGTGGGCAGGTCTCCCCTCAGTGGGCTTCTGGCAGTAGGCTGTCTGTCGCCTGTGTATTTCATCTCCTTTTCCTTTGCCTTATTTTGTTGCCCTCCTCGTGTGTGTGAAAGGAGTACATTCCTGTTGCAAGTGGGGCAGAGCACTAGGCTCAGATAAGCCTCTCTTCCTACCCCATGCTGCCCTCTGGCCCCTGGCCCCTCCTGCCTGGAACATGGTTTCAGACCTAGCTGGGTCATTTCGGCCTCAGGCCAGGATCTTAGGCATCTGACCTTTCTCCTCTGATCCTCCTGTGCCTTTCTATATCACTCTATCTTGGTATTTTAATGCTTTGTCCGTCTGCCCTATGTGACCTTCTGGCCCATCCTTTCTGCCTTCTTTTCTTCCTGCTGTGATTCTACTTTCTCTCTAGTGTCTAGCCAGGTGTCTGTGTGTGTCTCCCAGTCCCTCTGCACATGCCTGAGAGCCCTGGGCCACTTCCTATGCTACCCAGGGCCCTGGACAAGGGGAGTCCCAGGGGCCTGACTCATACCTGAGCCTGAGGAGTAGGGAAGGAGGCAGCTGGTATATCCCTGAGGGCAGGGACAGGTTTTATCCCTCTTTGCATCCCTAGTATCAAATGCAGAACCTTGGGCACAGAGCAGGGCATGTTGGTTGAAGGAATGAATGAGAGAAGGAACAAATAAATGAAAGGTGAGCAAGGTTGTTACAGGAGAGCCTGACTGTGACCTGGGAAAGGTTTAGGGCTGGCAGTGCACAATAGGATGGGGAAGTGGTAGTTTTCTCATTGAGCTGGTTCTCCAGAAGGGAGGGGAGGGAAAGGCCTGACCGGGTCCAGTACCCCCACCCTCTGTGTCAACAGAGGGCAGAGTTCTGCCTGCATCTGGCTTGGTTAATGAATAAGCCAGCCCAGGCTAGAACTGGATTTGGTGAGTCTGGGGGCCAGGCTGCCACAGTAGGCCTCTTGAGGCCAAATTAGACTCCTCAAGTGATCTTCCTCTCAGACTGAGCAGAGGTTGGAGGGTCCAAAGAGTCCTTTGCAATCCATGTTTCATACCCACTCCCCTTCCCTGAGATGTACTGAAGCCCAGAAAGGGGAAGAGGCCACCCAGGAACACACAGCTCAATCCCATCAGACCCAGGCCTGGAAGCCAGATCTCCAGCCTCCAAGCCTAGTCCTTCCCTTCTGCTTTACATGTCTCCCCATTGCTGCCCTCTAGTTTTGCTTTTGCACAATGGAAGGCGGGAAGGTTGGAGACAAGATAAGCAGAGCTGGGGCCCAGGGAGCAGGTTATGGGCATCCCAAAGGGCCATCCCCCAACTCCCAATTCTCCCAGCACAGCCAGCCAGAGCTCTGGGAGATGGGCAGAGGTCTCTGACCTCCTCATCCTCGTGCCAGGATTCCAAAGTTCCGTGCAGCTAATTGCATTTCTGGTAACAGAGCCCCTGCTCTGAGCCAAACATTTTCCTCTATCATCTAATTTATCTTCAGGCAAGCCCTGAGCAATAGTAGTAACATGTCTTCATGTTACAAATGAAGAAACTGAGGCTCAGAGAGGTGATATCATTTACCTGAGGTCAAGCAGTGGCTAAGCCAGGAGTGGAAACCGAGTCAATCTAGCTCCAGAGCCCCTGCCCCTCTCTGCATAGTCCTATATCGGTAGCCAGCATTACAGCATTTAGTCCCATCAATAACTCTTTGAAGGACGCAGTGTTCTCATCATCCCATCCTTGTTTGATAGATGAGAAAGTCCAGAAAGGGGAGTGGCTTGCCAAGGTCATGTGATGATTGGGTCATTCCAAGAGGCTGGGATTCAACTGCAGGTGTTTGCTGAGCTTCTGCCAGCCACTCTAGCTTCTCTCCTGCCCCAGGGCATACCCCTGAGTTGGGATACCCAGCTGCCCCTGGACATGCCCTGTGCACGTGATCCTAGGGTGGGGGTGGGGTTCCACCTATCTGTCTACCTGGTTGATGCCCTCTTCTCATCTCCTTTTCCCCAGATATCTCATCTCCCTATCCCTAGGTCCAGAGGTCCCTGGAAACCACTGTGGCTCTGGGCCCAGGGCTTAGAGCCAGGACAGAGAGAAGGGGTTGTTGGAAGCCACCTCCACCTTTTCCCTCCCTCCTGGCCTCCAGCCTAGCCTGGCCTCAGGCCTGCACTATGCTCTGGGTACTGAAGAAGTAGCAGATACAACCTCCTGCTGAACATGGATGCTGGGTATAAGGCCAGAGGGTGGCTTGGAACCCAGATCTTTCAATGCCCAGGCCAGGCTTCACCCCAGCTCCTGTAATGGGGTGAGAAAAGGGAAACCAGGAGGTTCTGTCATTCAGCCAGGGCCAGCAAGGGAAGAGGCTAGGTAGAAGATCATATTTTCCTGACTGTGAAATCCTCTTGTAGTATGAATGACCTTGGACAAGTCCCTGCCCCTCTCTGAGCCATTTCTTCAACTGTAGCATTAGGCCCTTCTGGCTCTATAAGTCTCTGATCTCAGTGGCTGTGCTCAGGCCCATGGGACAGAGATGAGGAACTAGGGACACAAGAGATGACAGGTCCTGCCCAGCCCTGCCTTTCATGCTTATGTGCTCAGCTCCTCCTCATATCACTGCATGCCCAGCCCTGTTTGACCAGCTTATGAGAGAGGCAGAGGAGGAAACCTGGATACTCCTCAGAGATTCTCAGGTCCTGGTGGAGAGATGTGTTCTAGGAGTTCCAGGTGACCACCAGCTCAGTGCCTCCTGCATGGGGCAGGTGTCCACAGGCAGCTGATGGAAGCAGGACTGGGATTTCATGTGAGCCTAAGCCTACAACAGGAGTGGGCCAGGTGGGCAGGGGCCATGAGGAGGCTGGAAGCTAGAGCAGTGGCCAAGGTCTCTTGTTGGGGAGTATGGATGAGAACCTGAGGTTCCTATGGCCACAGGAAGCTGCATAGTGGGGACCTATCTCCTCTGACTTCCTGTCTCGTGGCTCTTCCCCTTCCCCTTTGGAGAAAGCTCCTATGGCCCTCCCTCACTGTCCATCTCCCCTCACACCATAGGCTGCCTGGATTCCAAGTATATGGGGCTCAAAAGGGTCATAGGCAGGGGTAGGGGGGCCATGTTTTGATTGTGTACCAAGTGGCAGGTGCTTTCCTAATGTCCTCTCACTGAGTCTCTATAATCATCCTGTGGGGTAGATATTAGCCCCATTGAACAGAAGAGGAAACTGAGGCTTAAAGCGAGAATCTACTTTTGCAAGGTCAAATAGCTAGGAAGTGTCCAAAGCAGGACTGGAACTCAGGTCCTTTGTTCTCTGAGGCTAAGCTTTCTACACCCCCTTGGGCCTGGTTATTAGATTATTCAGCCCTTTCTACACCAGGACTGAATGGTTCCCAACTTGACCTCACTCTCCTGCCTGGGTCTCCTGTGCTATGTCATTGTGAGAGGGTAGCCGGGAGGAGATCCAGTTGGGCAGGAGTCTAACCCTCACTGTGTGACCTTGGGGGTCACTTCACCTCCCTGAGTCAATCATCTTATTTGTGGTGGAAGGGGCAAGAGTTAATCTGATTTTAGGACTTTGGGTTTGGTAAATTCAATTCAGGCTTGGTTTCTGTCTCCTCTGGGGCTCCGTTTCCCTGTTTCTATAGGAGATTGTGGAGCAGGTGATTTGTAGAGAGCCACTTAGCCTTAGGCTGGAAGTGGGGGTGGGGTGGGGGTGGTCTTTACTGCTGGACACAGAGTGAATGAGGACAGATGATCAAGGCCTTGCCAGCCTGTGCCATCAGAGAGGTCCCCAGATGGAGGCCTTGATTCTAAGGTTAGACTAGCTGGCTTGAGTTCTGATTTGGTATGGGGGCAATAGAAGGAAGTGGTTCCAGAGGTGCCCCTGGGGAATAGGGCCCCCAAAATGTATGACCCCAGCTAGTTAGGCTGTCGGTGGCATGGTGAGGGAAGACAGAGGGGCACACTTGACTCCAGGCATGAGCCCGAGGGAGCACCAGAGAAGGCACAGAATGAGATTCTGAGGCCCTACGTATATGAAAGGCGCTTGACTGAGGTTGCCAGGCAAGAGTCGGGGGAAGGCTTTTCTGCTGACGTCACCACTATCCACAGCTATTCATCTTGAAATTGAGGGGGGAGCAAAACTTAGAGATTGCCCCTGGGTGTTCATTACCCTTACTTCACTCCTACAGGCTCTGGACCTTCTGGGTGTGGGAACTCAGAGAAGAGAAAGGTCTGAAGTGGCTGGAGGTTTTAGGGGAGGCTTCTGGGGGAAACATCCTGGTTGGGTTGAAGTTATAGAGGAGAGAGCACAGAATTTGGCTGTGTGACCCTGGGCAGGTTGCTGCTGCTGCAGAGACTTCAGCTTCCTCATCTGTCAGGTGTGGATAGTAGTGCTGTCCTGCTTACCTCCACATCATTTTATCATTCTGTGAAGAGTCATACTCTGCATTGGAGGTTGGTGACAGAGAGGGCAATCAAAGCCAAGCCTTGCCCTCAAGGAGCTCCTGGTTGGGTGCTGACAGACACTTGTCATAGGAGCTGTAGAAACCCAGAGTGGCATCTGAATCAATATTGGGGATCAGGGAAGACTTCAAAAGGTGATCCCTTCGGAACTGGTGGTAAATGAGGAGTACTCATTTGGTAGTCAGCATTGGGATCATTCAAGTGAAGCACCTGTGCAAAGGCCAAGAGGCAAGAACCAAGATAGTGCATTTGGAGAACTGCAGGTGATTCAGTTTGGAACTTGGAATTATGGGAACTAGGAATGATTAGAGAGCTGGACCGAGGCCTCGAGCCTTGGGCCTTGGAGGCTCTGAGGTGTCAGGGGAGAGTTTTAGGCAAGAGGGTCAGTAGAAGGATGCTGCTGCTGTATTTGTCTAGGCAGAGGTGCCAAGACCTGCTCTAAAGTAGGGGCTGTTTAGAGTGGAGCAAGGATTGCATCTAGATTTAGGGGGGGGGGGTAATGATGGACATGGTGGTTACATTGTAAACCTTTGGGATGTGCAAACATGAAATGGTAGGCAGGCTAGCATATAAGACTATATGAATGTGTGCAGCATCTGGGCCTATGCCCTGAGGGTAAGAAAACTTTGTATGTGGGGATGAGGCAGGGATCCCTCCAGCCTGTATCCCCTGCTAGGCCTGGATGAGTGCTCAGCCCCTGGCTGGTTCTATGCCCTCTATGCACAGCTCCCCAAGCTTCCGCCTTTAAACTTTAACGAGCACTAGCTCAGTTTCCAGCCGAGAGTCTTTAAAGTTTCAGGAGATGAGAGAAAGGAGGGAGTCCTGGAGACATGGGTTTTCTTTCTTCTTCTGTGTCTCCACGCCTGGCTGGGCCACTTGGAGCCAGGGCTATGGGCATCATGACCCCAGAGGCCTGGCATTCTGCCAGGATCTGGGACCTCAGCTGGGCTGCTACAGCCTCTTACTGAGGGGCAGGCAGCAACAGGTCTGGGTACCAGGTTCCCACTAAGCGTAGAGAGGGCAGAAACCCTGCTCCAGCCCTGACCCCTCACCTGTGTCCCTGACCTGGCTAGATGAGCATATGCTGGTTGAGGGGAAGAGGCTCAGGTTATTAGGCTTAATATGTTGCTTGCCCCTTTCAGTGCCTCAGTTTATCCCTCTGGCATGCTTGAGCTAGTCTTGATGCTTTTGGGCCCTTGGACCTCAGAAACACTGGCAGTGGAAGAAAGTGGCAGGCCCAGAACTTGGTGGTGGGTCCCAGGCCAAATACAGACTCCTCTCACCTGTTAGTAAAGAGACCCTGGGGCAAGTGGCACAGGGCAGCTTAGGGTTTAGCATAACCATTGCCTCTCTTCTTCTTAGCCTGGGCCCCTGAAGCCAGGTGCTCCCTCTGATGTCTCTCTAGAATCCTGTGTCTTGGGGCAGGTGAACAATGCCTACACATACACACACACTCATCCCTCCCACTCCCTCCCACCCCTACCCCACCCATGGGGTATAAGGAGTGAGCACCACCTCCTATCTCCTCCATGTATGCTGCCTGGGCCCTTTAATCTCACCCTTCGGACTTCGTGCCACAGCCTCCATATGCTTCTAGTTACCTGAAATCCCCTCCACCATTTCCTGGACCCCCTTTTCTGTCTTTGGATCCTTCCAGAGAGCCTGGGGCTTGGCTCTAGGCCTGGGAGATATGGAGTCTGGAGGCAGAGGCCTAACAGCCAGAGGGTTCCCTTGTGTGTCTACGCAATTCATTTATTTACTTAGCACCTATTTACTGAGCACGTACTATGTGCCAAGTATTATGTTATATCCAGGAATTGAGTGGCAAACGAGATAGATCAGGACCTTGCTGTCATGAGTTTTACATGCTGAGGGAGATACAAGCAAAATAGATGCAAACAAAATAACTCAGTAAGATACCAGATGGTGGGTTGAGTATTGTGAGGGCAGGGTAATGTGATAGGGATTGTGGATTGTAAGCCTAGGCCACTTGCATGTGGAGCTGGGTTGTGGGTGACTGTGTGTGAAATGGCCCTTAGCTGGGTAGACAGGCAGGCACTTGGTTCCCCATCTGCCCTCCTGCCTCAGGCAGGCACCTGACAGGGGTCAGTAATCTGTGTTGAATGTATGTGTGGGTCCTACAATTGTGTGTTTGTGCCTCTGAGTGTGGGACTGTGTATGTTTCTCTGCCTGGCATTACTCTCTGTGTGTGAGTCACACCCCCTCACTGCAGAAGCAGAGCTGTCTCTGATCCAATTATGTCTCCTCAGCTGTCTCTGGGTGGCTTCCGCCCCCTGGCTCATCTCAGCCTCTGCCAGGGTTTTCTCCTCCCTGCTTCTTTGAAGCTTCCTGTCCTCACCTCTGAGCCTGTCTTGGAGTCTCCCCTTTAGGGTGTGTTCTCTGTCCCTGTCTCTGTTCTCCTTTCCCTCCATGGTTATTCCCTCTGTCCTTGTCTCTTGTGCTTTAACCTGATTTTTTTTTTCCATCCCAGTGACTTACTTATTCATTCAACAAACCCTTCTCATGCCTCCCATCTGCTCTGCCAGACATTGTGCTAATATCCTCAAGACAGATCAGACCTAGGCTCTATTCTCAAGAGACTCTAGCCTGGTCAGGAGACAGTGAGAGCCCCTGGTATGAAGGACTGGGACAGGCTCAAACTCAGGCTAAGGGGGGCAGTGGCTTACAGCATGGTGAGGGGAGCAAAGGGAGGCCTCACCTGGAAGTGGTGTTGGGATAGATTCTGGCATGTGGGAGAGTGGTTAGCAGAAGCCAAGCAGCAAGCTGAAAAGGTCTTGGTGAATCCCTTAGTGATTCCTTAGGCTCCCCAGCGGCAACAACAGGGGCAGGGGTTGGGGATGAGGAAGGAATGAAGTAGAATCAGAGTGAGGAGGTTGTTTGCAGTTCAGATTTCATCCTGGAGGCAGAGAAAGAGACAGCAGAGGTTTTCAAGCTGGGCAGTGCGTGATCAGGTCTGTTTTTTTAGAAAGCTGGCTGCAGGGGCAGATTGGCCTGGGAGCCAGAAGAGCAGAGATGAGGGAGCTGCTGCAGTGATCTAAGCAAGGATGCTGAGGGCTGCCTGGGGTTGGTGAAGAGGGGCTATTGGGAAGGACATGGCTGAGTTGAATGTAAGGGGCAGAGTTAGACGGATGGATTGGCTAGATGGTAAGAATCAGGGACAAGTACAGAATCATATTTAGGTTCCAGGTATAGGAGGGGAGGAGAAGAATGAGAATTGGGGGAAGATACAACAGTATTAGACATGGTGAATGTGAGAGACTGGTGGACTGGTCCAGGAGGTGATATTCACCAGACTGTTGAAGTAGAAGTCTGGAGCTGAGCTTTGTGGGGCATCACTCCACCAGTGGTGTTTATCCTCTTTGTCTTTGTCTGTCTTGATGTCTGTGTGTCAGCTTTGGCCCCTGCTTTGTCTCACTGGTATCCCCTAACCCCTGCTTTTTCTTCTAGGCCCACTTAACTCTCTGCCTCTCTCTCTGGCTCTTGCTCTTCCTTTAGGATCAAAGCAGGGAGATGGGAGGCACAGACCAGGAGGTCAGCTTCTGAGATGTCAGAACGGAACATTCATCAGTGCTGCAGAGCTGGGGCTGCTGCTCTGCAGCCTGGGGGTGAAAGTAGGGGTCCAGGAAGGCTGGAAGGGGAGGAGGGGGAGGGAGGGAGGGAGAAGGAGGCAGAGCAGGGATGAGTCACTCAGCCCTGGATGGAGAGCAGCAAGGAAGGGCCCAGCTCCCTCTGCTCAAGGAGCTCTTTCTAGGCAAGAGTTGGCAGTACCTCTGCTCTCCACCAGTCTCATGGGGCTTGCACTTTAGGGGAGAAGATGGGTTGGGGGTATCTGCTGCCAGATCCTCTTCTCTTCAGAGAAGAAAGCCATTGGGTTTGTCTGGTCATTTCTCAGATGGAAATATTGAGGCCCAAAAATGAGGGAAGGAGATCCTGTATTGGGTCCACACTACATGTGCCCTTGGGGTTCTTACAGCTCCCTCCACTCCAGGCTGGTAGTATAGAGACCATTCAGAGTCAGATCCAACATCCCTTTCCACTCTACTAACATCCCCAACAGCCCCAGCCCTGATCATGGACCCCTCAGGGTCAGTGCTCATTTGTCCAAGCACTGGCCAACCTGGGGTTCCTTGGGTCCTACACAAAAAAGGACCTGGTTCTTGGGGAGCAGCCGTAGAGTCTCTCCAGGCTCCAGGCTGTCCCTCTACTTCTCTTTTTGAGCCATTGTTTGGAAATCTTTCAAATGGGTATAATCCTCCCAAGTAATCAAGAAGATAGAATTAGGTGAGTATGCAAAGCTGCTAGTACAGAGCTGGCACAGATTAACATTTGTTGAATGGATGAATGAATGAGCACAGTCTGAAGCTCCCAAGGGGCAGCTCCAGTTCCTCCCTCCTCCATCCTTGTTCACTCAGGTTACCTCATGAAACTGCACGAGCTCTTTCCTTCCCCCAACCAGCCCAGGCTGTTTCTACCTTCAGGCTCATGCCATCACCTCTGCCAGGAGGTCCTGCCCCTCCTTTTCAGCTGGGTGCCACCTGCTCTTCTATTCTTCCATTAGGACTTAGCATAGGTGCCTCTCTTGGTACCCAAGTCACCAGCATCCCTCCTTCCCTGCCCTGATCACCCAGGGTTGTCATTGCCTATACCCTGAGTCCCTAGCTTGGAGGCTCCTTGAAGGTAGGCGGGCCCCTAGTCCCCCTGGCTCCCACTCCCAGCATTGTGCTGGCCTCTGGGCAGAGTGCCACAGTGTATGAGACCAGCTAGATGATGTGGAGAATTTCCAAGTTAACTCGTGTTTGTAAGCATGGGTGGCCTCAGGCTCTACCTCAGGTGTGTCCAGGCTTCCAGGTCTGAGGAATAAGGTCCTCAGGGCTCTGACCATGCTTTTAACTTAGAAAGTTAAAGTGTGCTTTTTTAAAATCTTTCATAAATTATATTGTACCAATAGTACCAAGAATCTAAAAATGAAAAATAAATCACCCAGAGCCCCAATTTCCTTAAACTTTTCCTTGGTGCCTTCTAGCACTCACTCAAGATCATTTATACCTAGTTTAAATCATGGGAGGAGCTCTGGTGGTACAGTGGTTAAGGGCTTGGCTGCTAACCAAAAGGTCATTGGTTCCAACCTACCAGCCACTCTGAGGGAGAAAGATGTGACAGTCAGCTTTTGGAACTTGGTGGGGCAGTTCTACTGTGTCCTGTAAGGTCACTCTGAATAGGAATCAACTCAATGACAGTAGATTAGGCTAAACTATGGCACAAGGAGCTCTGGTAGCATAGTGGCTAAAGCACTTGACTGCTAACCAGAAGGCTGGCGGTTCAAACCCACCAGCCACTCCTTGGAAGGAAGGTTGGGCAATCCTACTTCCATAGTGATACTGCCTCGGAAACCCAAGGAGGGGTCGCTATGAGTCGGGGCCGACTTGACGGCACATAACAACAACAACAATAACAATGGCACAGGTACAACTTTGTATCCTATTTTGTTCATTTAACATTGCATCTGTAGACATTTCTCACGTTCTATGGAATTATTAATTCAAGAACTTTTCTGGCAGCTGCTCCATGTCAGGCTTGATACTGTGTTCCTAGGGTTTGGAGCTGGTTCAGCCGCTGCCCCAGCCCTCGGGGAGCCCACAATCCTCAGTGGATGTGGAATATCATTAAGATAATGTGTCATTCTTAACCGAACTGGTCTGTGCTGTTGATGGTGTTTCACATTGCCCTTCAATATGTTTTGCTAATTACAAAGGAAGCAATATTGTCATGAATATTGCAACAGAACTTTTTTCTTATTTTATGTTTTTTCTGGAGTATAAATTTCTGTCCTGGGATTCTAGGAACTGAGTCAAGAGATTGATTTTGATGATAATTGCAAAAAAAAAAATTGCCAAATTGTTTTCCCAAATAGTGGAACCAGTTTTTGCTGCCATCATCTGTATAACAGTTTTACCATATCCTCACAAGCAATGGATATTTTGTATTTTTTTGTTAATTTACTAAGTATAAATTGGTACTTCATACAATATTAATTTACTTTTCTTTGATTATCAAGGCTATTAAAGATCTTAAAGCGAGTCCCAGAATCTCCCCTGAACTTGTCTCAGTATTTCTGAGGGTAACCCCTGACACTCCACTTTATAAGGGGATGGTGGCAGAAGTAGTAATCATCATTTAAGTGTCATAAAGAGTTACAGAAGTCCAGGAGGTTTTCAGGAGTCCTTGGGTGGCGCAAATGGACAAGTACTCAATTCCTAGCTAAAAGAGTGGAGGTTGGAACGCACCCAGAGGTGTCTTGGAGGACAGGCCTGGGGATCTGCTTCTGAAGGGCCACAGCCTTGTAAACCCTGTGGAGCAGTCTACTCTGCACACTTGGGGTCGACATGAGTCAGCATCTACTCAGTGGCAACTAACAACAACAAGAGGGTTTCCCGACTCCCCTTTTTTTCTGAATTCGACAGAAGCAGCACTGATGGAGGTGGGCCCCAGCCCCTAAAACTCAGAGAAGCTCACACACAAGCACACAGGTATCGGTTCTCCTGTTCATTCTTCTATTCAGGCAACAGTTCTTTACTGAGCACTTGCTGGATGCCAGGCCCTGCACTAGGCACAGGGATGCTGAGGTGAACAAGAGGCCATAGCACTGAAGTCTAATTAATGTATTAATGATGGAAGGAGGCACCAGGGATTGGAGGAGACAAAGAGGAAAAGGCATTAGTCCAACCTGAGAATTTAAGGGCTGGGCAGTTGCATGGCAGGGGGATAACTAAGCTGAACTTTGAAGTCCAAACAGGAAAGGAATTTGCAAAGGGAAGTCCGGGTAAGGTATTCTGGGCAAGCCTGGAGGAGGAAGTGCTTCTGCACTCCTCACAGCAGGCCTGATTAGAACTCCCCGAGAGACAGGCAGACAGATACACATACACACACACATCTACTTTCCCCGATCTCTTCTGCCAGAGCCCTGAGCTGCTCAGGAGGGTTTGAGAGGTGAGGGCATGGGACGGGAAGTAGGAGGAAGGACTTAGTGTTCTCCATTCTGGGAGCCCTAGAAATCCAGAGGCCCAATGCTGGCTTCTTGAGCGCTTTGGGAGGGGCAATGGGGAGGACTCTGAAGCCAGCTGGTGATGAGCAGGCCTTGGGGAAGAGAACTGGGAGCAGGGAGGTCAGAGCTGCCTCCAACTCCCCACCCCCATTAGCCTCTATGCTCTACTATGGGCCCCAGGCCAGGCTCTGCATCTCTCATAGCTTCATTTTCCAGGTCTGACAGGATGAGGGGCATGCCTGGCTCCGGTTGTGAAGGTAGGATGGGTGGATCTGAGCAGTGCCTTGGAGTAAGAAGTGCCCACTCTGTGGAAGGATCTGGGGCTTTTTTTTTTTTTTAAAAAAAAAAACACAACACTTTGTTGCTGCTTGTCCCTGTATGTTTTGCCCTTTGGGGATTAGCAAGAAGGTGTTCTTGGCAGGGCCGGAGAAGGTAGGGAAAGCTGGTGGAGCCTGGTGCTAGGGCCTGGGGCTGAAGCACAGGCAGCTAGCTGCTGCCAAGGGCTTTATGTGCAAGTCTCATTTAGTCATCACAGCACTGCTCTGAGGGGATGATTATCCCTGTTTGACAAATGAAGATACTGGCACTCAGAGCTGAAGTCTTTTGCCGAGGCCATAGCCACACAGTCAGGATGTGACAGGGCAAAGGCCTGTCTGAGCCATACATTCCCAAGCTGCTGCGTAAACTGTGAGCCTTTGGGGCCTGCCTGGGCCTCATGGGCCAGTGGGACGGCCTGAAGGGTTCTCAAAGGGGGCTTCAAGGAGCAGAGCCCTAGTGCTGGATTTTTGCAAAGCTGGCCCTATTTTTAAAGCCCACTTGAGTGAGAGGAAGAATCCATGAGCTCAGCCTCCCTGGTCAGCAAACCCTTCCAAATCCAATGAACACTGCATAATAACCATTAATTAGTTTAGTCTCCAGTTGCCAGCATGTTTGTTTTGTCTGGGCCAATTCTCCTACTTGATAAAGGTAGCAGAAAGTTCTGACATATTCGGGTCGTACTTAGGCTCCAGTTCTCTGTTCCACCACTTTGTTAGCTATACGACCTTGGCCAATCATTGTACCTCAAAACTTCAAAATCTGATTTGAGACCGGATATGTGAGGTCTTGGGGTAGGGTCTGGAGCTCACCTGTCTGTATATCAGTTTGTTTGTTATCATCCCAGCCTTTGCCCCTCGAGTCCAGGACACAGTCCCATGGAGGTGGCCTGACTTCTTTCTCCCTGTCTCAGGTTGGCTCTCTCCCAGGCTCTGGGGGAGACTGCTGCAGCCACCCCTGCTGCTGAGCACTGGGAAGGCCTTCCAGAGAAGCACAGGGCAAGGAGTGAGGGAGAGGGGGAGAGTGAGGCACAGCTTGGGCATTGACCCTGCTCTGTCCTTAATTATTTAAGCCACTAGGCCTTCGTACTCATAAGTCCCTCTGTCTGAAATGCCCTTCTCCCTACCCCCTTTCACTTGTTCAGTTCCTTATCCTTGTAGTCATCTCTGCTCCCACAGTTCTATGTGCCTCCCTCTCCCAGCCCTGCTCATTCTCTATTGGGATTTTGTGTCCCTGTCTTTCCTTACCACCCCACTTGAAGGGACTCCTTTAGGACTGGGCCCAGGTCAGGTCTACCTCTGGATCCCAACTACCCTGTGCAGGTCTGACGCAACCTCTTCAGCAAGTGGTTAATGGAATGGAAGCATAGGACTGGGACTAGGGTGAGGCAAAACAGGTGGCTAGGGCACATATATGAGGAGGCACATGGGAATTTGATCTAGACCTTGCCATACAGAAGGGTGAATGGCCACCAGTGCAAGTCTGCTTTAGGCCACCCTTCTCTCCTACCTCCAGCCCTTGTAATCACAGCTGCTATTTAAAAAAAATTTTTTTTGAACATTTACTTTTTGTTAGGCATATTACACATATTCATTTAATGTAATCACACATCCCCAAGAGATACGTACTCTTATTAACCCCATTTTTCAAATGAAGAAATTGAGACCCAGAGGAGTTAACTCTTGTGATGAAGGGAGGAGCTGGGATTGGAACCTAGGATTGCCAGGCTCCAGGCCTGAATTTCACTCTCCTGAAGGCCTTCCTTGTCCAGTCCCTTCTGACTGCTGATCTGTGGGGCTTGGAGTGTTGAGAAGAGGTGCCGGTGCTGGTCACAGGGGTCTAACAGAGTATAGGGGACACAGCCTGTGTTTCTTCTGGTATCACTTGCTCTCTCTGGGCCTCAGTTTTCTCAGTTGTAATATGGCTGCAAGTCAGCCTTCCTGCTGTCCCCGGGCTTTAAAGGCTTTGGGGGATTGGCTCCTTGGTGGAGCAGCCTTTCATCCCTTAGTTCCTATCTCCAGGGGGAGCTCCCAGGGTCCAGCTCAGGTGACTGACTCACCCAGAGCCTAATGGCTGTGAGTCCTGGTCACAGACCCACCCACCAGGTGCACTCAGGTGACTCATCCTACTCCCCCCCCCCCCCCGTCCCTCCCAGGCCTCTTAGAATTACACTTTTTGTGGTGTGGCTGTTGCTGCCCACCTCCACCAGCAGAAATAATACCAGATATAATTTCCACTGTGGGGTGTAGACGTGCTGCCTCTTGGGCAGGATGTGGAAAGAGCTGGACCCAGAGATGGGCTGCAGCTGCAGGATGAAGATGCTTGTGGACACTTGCCTGACCAGGTGACCCAGCTCACCTCAGTTTCCTCACCTGCAATATCGCCATAGCCAGGGTTCTTACTCACCCAGCGCCCTCCTTCTAGCAGGACCTTATACTGGTCTTTCTCCCCAAGAGCCTGCTCCAAGCCTGGGAAATCTTCGAAGTTTCTATCCTAAAGTGTTTTGCTGACTTTATCTTGTGACTCCATATGTTGCACCCACTGTGTGTTGCCTCAGAGGCAGGCGAGAGGCTGGACCTTCAGGCTCTGGGGCTACAACACCCCACAGCCCTTGAGATCAGGGGTCTTCAGAGAGCAGATGGGCAGTGTGGCCCCTTCCTAGTGTGCATCCAGTATGCAGCTGAGCCCTGGAAGCACAGAGCCTGGCTAGAGGGAAGGCAGTACTCCAGGCTGGATTCTAACCTACCTGCAGTGTTTTGTTGTCACAGCCTTTCCATACACTCACTGACCAGGATTGGAAGACTTGCATGTCCAAACTAGTTTCTGAACTTGCATTTAGAGATGTTCTAGTTTGCTTAGAAGCCACTCTTAAGTGCTCCTTCATGGTCAAGAAGGATACAGGAAGACCTGGTTTCTTGCTTTATGATTTAGTCAAGTTGCTTAGTATTTTGAGCCTCAGTTTTCTATTGTGCAGCACAGAAATGATAAAGTGTCCACTTCATAAGTTTGGAGTGCAGAGTGAGTGTGTGTTGAATGTCTGGTGCAGTACCTGGGCCGTGGTGTGGCTGCTCAGGAGAAACTTGTTTAGATGCTAATGATGCCAGATCTGCCCTCTGCTGTCTTCTTCAATCTCCTTTCTCACCATCACATCCCTCTCATCACTTTGTTCAATCACTTACTCATTAGTCATTCATTCACTCACTCATGTCTTACTAGTTTCCTTCAGTCTGGAATACTTCCCCAGTTTTTCGTTGACTTTCACAGTCTATAATTGGCCTATAAATGTCAACTTTTAAATTGATACTTATAGGCTAGTTATTTTAGAAAATGTCCTTCATTTTGGGTTTGTTTGATGTTTCCTTATGATTAGATTTAGGTTATGAATCTTTATAGAAATATGACATAAATGATGACTGTATTATTCTCGTTGCATCCTCTCAGGCAACACTTGATTGTAATTTGTCCCCTTACTAATGATGTTCGTTTTAATCACTTAATTAAGGTGGTGACTGCCAAGCTTCTTCACTGTTAAGTTACTCATGTCCCCTTGGTAATTAATAAGTATTTGATGAGAAGGTGCTTTGGAACTATGGAAATACCCCACACTTCATCAAAGATTCAGTTTATTTATTTATTCATATCTGTATATACTTTGGTTTTCTATTTTACTCAATGGAGTATAATCTGTTACTATCATTTATTTCAGTACGCAGGTCGTCCCAGATTTGACCTGTGGTAGAGTGACCAACTGTCCTAGCTTGCCCAACACTGAGGAGTTTCCTAAGATAGGGGACTTTCAATGCTAAAACTGGGAGAATCTCAGGCAGACCCAGATCAGTTGGTCACCCTACCAGTGGGACACCTTCCAAAACTGGCTTCTGTGTCTATTGGACAAGGCCCCTATCATTCTTGGAGTATTTTCTTACATTCTGGCACAGTAAGATGTTCCAGGCTCATCTTACACTTTGACTTAGCCCTGGAATCAGTAATTTCTCCAAAAAGCCCTAAAATCAGGAACTTTATAAGTACACCCACTCCTGACTTATTGACATGGTTAAGTTCCAAAGACCTGGTCGTAATGTGAAAATCAGTGTTATGCCAAAATGGAGGATGACTAACTACATCACTACATAACTGCCAAACCACTAAGAATCATGGCCCAGGTAAATATGACCACTGAGACACATAACCTGAATCATCACAACCAGCATTACTCTCACCTTGTACTTGGGTGTTTATTACTGCCAGATGTGCGTTGTTAATGTGCAAAAAGTTGGATAGTAGATTTTTCACTATTGCTATAAATGCAAAATGTTGGATAATGAAACAGTCCATAAGTGAGGAGTATGTGTATAGGGCTACACCACATCATGGAAGCTCCAGCCAGCCAGAACTCATTTCCATTTCCCTGACAAGCCATACTCGATGCCTTTACCCTTGCTTCTTTCTCTGCCAAGGCCAATTGGCCAAACATCTACCTTCTGAGACTGAACTTCTCCTTGAAGCCTGATCCTACCCACCCTGCAGAGTTGGTCTCCTCATCTATGCCCCCACTGGACAGTTTAGGGCATCTCCCCATTTCCAAGTTTGTCTCTACCTTCAACTGGAAGCTTCTCAAGAACAGCCCTCAGATTCATCTCTGACTCTTCTGTGCTCAGGACAGGGTTGGAATGGGGAAGAGTGGGGGTATTAAATGATTGGATCTAGTCACAACCCCTCATGGAGCGGAAAAACAAATAGGGACAGAGGGGGAGGGTGGCTTAATCAGGGTCACACAATGAGTTTTTGCAGGCTCAAGGCTCTCCTTGAACTTCAGCTTCTTTAATTCTAAAATGGGGCTAATACCTCAGAGCATTTGCTGGAGGAATATAATGCCATAAAGTGTATAAGCACTTAGTACAGTTCCTGGTGCTTGGTGAGTGCAACTCTCGGTATCACTGGGGGACTTTTTTATTTAAATTTTTTTTAATTATTGAAGAAGCAGTATTGTACATTGTAGAAAATCAGAAATACAGACAAGCAAAAAGAGAAAATAATGCCATCATACTCTTTCCATTTAGAGCTTTCTACTGTTAACACCAAGGATCTCTGGTGGCACAGTGGTTAAGGCATTTGGCTGCTAACCGGAAGGTCCGTGGTTCAAACTCACCAGGTGCTTTGTGGGGGGAGGATGAGGCAATCTACTTCTGTAAAGATTTACAGCCTTGGAAACCTTATGGGTCATTATGCGTTGGAATCAACTCAATGGCAGTGGGTTACTGTTGACACCACTTGTCTGTCAGTTTGTTGTACTGTGGTGGCTTGCATGTTGCTGTGATGCTAGAAGCTATGCCACCAATATTTCAAATATCAGCAGGGCCACCCATAGTGGACAGGTTTCTGCAGACTAGGAAGAAGGATGTGGCTATCCACTTATGAAAAAAAATAAAATAAATTGGCCACTGAAAACCTTACGATAGAAGGGAAACACTGTCTGATACAGTGCTAGAAGATGAGTCCCTCTGGTTGGAAGGCAGTCAAAATATAACTGGGAAGATTTGCCTCCTCAAAGCAGAGTCTACTTTAATGATGTGGATGGAGTGAAGCCTTTTGGGCCTTTATTTGCTGATGTGGCATGACTCAAAATGAGAAGAAACAGCTACATTAGTCCCTGGAGAAGAATATCATGTTGGGTAAGGTAGTGGGTCAGGTAAAAAGGGGAAGACCCTTGTTCTCGTTACCAAGTGCCGCTCTGATAAGAATATACCACAGATGGGATGGCCTTAACAAACGAGGGTTTATTCTCACAGTTTGGAGGCTTTAAGGTCAAGTTCAAAGGACCAGGCTCTAGGGGCTGGGTGAAAGCCCCTCAGCCTTGGGCTTCTGTTCTGCCTCTAGCTCCCGGCCCACTGAAGCTAGAGGCATCTCTTCACTCAGGCAGCTGCTGGCTGCTGAGGCTGCCAAGCCCAAGGTTGACAAGTAAAAAGGCACAGTCCCGATGTTACCAAACCACATAGCAGGCCATTAACTCAAGTCCATTGTGTGTCCCCAGATCCGCAGAGCATGCGGACACAGCTACATGCAGAGTCCAAACATGCCATAAGCTGGAGACCATTCCCCAAGGCTTCTGCTTATATACAGGAAGCAGACCACATTCCCTAAGGCAGCTACTCAGCTACTCAGCTGCTCACAGTAGATTCTACCATGGAGTTGATTACCAGTCTCATCATGGGGAATACTACATCCAGCTGCCCAGCCACTTAACCAAGCCCAGCCAAGCTGACGCACAAACTTAACTACCACAACCCTCAACAAGATGGATTGACAAAGTGGGTGTGACAGTGGCCTCAGGCATAGCAAAGATTGTGAGGATGTGGCAGGACCAGGCAGTGTTTAGTTCTGTTGTACATAGGGTCGTTATGAGTCAGAATTGACTCGATGGCACCTAAAAACCACACTGTTGACACATTAGTGACTATGCTTCCTGATCTCTTTCTGTGTATATATAGTATATATTGCCTAAAAATAAGATTATGCTATGTATTCCAGTTTTTAACCTGCTCCCCCCCCCATCGCAGGTAGTAATCTCCACCATTTTATTTTAGTAAAATTTCAATGTCTCTAATACTCAGACCATACTCATATGTTTCCAGTTGTCCCCAGAATGCCCCTTACAGATGATGTGTCCCAGTATACAATCCTGGACCATACTTTGCATCTAATTGTGTGTCTCTTCGTTTCTTTTTTATGACTTTGACTCAGAAAAGAACCTGAGCCAATAGGGCTGTAGAATGTCTCACCATCTGACACTGTCTGGTTGTATTCTCATCATGTCATTTAGTTGGTTCTTCTGTTCTCTGTAATTCCTGTAAACTGAAGTTATAACCAAGACTTGATGAGTTCATTGTACCTAGAAAAACTAGTAGGTGCTGGTGTATCCTTCTTGTGGCATCACATCCCCATTAGTGGTGCCGAGACCTACCCTGGGATTAGGTGGAGGCAATGGGATCTTCCATCCTATGTATCTCCTTATAAATAAAAAGTAATATGTCTGAGGTTCCCTTAGCACCTTCTGAATGCCCAATTCTGGGAGACCTTTTATCTTATTTTATTTTTAAAATTTTTATTGTGATTTGGGTGAAAGTTTACAGAGCAAATTCATTTTCCATACAGCAGTTCACATACACTTTGTCTCATGACATTGACTGACATCTCCCACAATGCAACAGCTCTCCTCCCACTTCCTCCTCATAGTCACCTCTTCCCTGTGTCCTTCCCTCCCATGCACTCTTGCCCCCTGAGCTGTCTCTCTGTGCATACACAGTCCTTCTATTCTCTGGGAGACCTTTTTAAACTAGAAACTTTGTCCATTTGCTGATGGGAAACTGACCCGGAGGTTTGGGCTGTTGGGTTAAAAAAAAAGTCAAAGAACAAGAACATTGACTGAGTTTCATCTTGCTGTACAAGTCGAGGGAAACCTGGCCTGTTTTTATTTGCTTTCCAGACATGTAATCTGGGATAAATCCCAGCCCTGCTAATTACCAGCTGGGTCCCCTTGGGCAAGTTACTTAACCTCTCTGAGTTCTTCCTTGAATTTCTTCTCTGGCAGAGTTGTGAGGGTCAAATAAAACAAGGTATGCTTGGCTATTTTCCCCCCTAGATGGACAGCTCTTTGAGGGAGAGGCTAACAAATAGAAAAAATCTGAAGATGTTTGTTGAATGAAATAAAAAGGAGGGCAAGTAGTATGGCCAGGTGATAAATACCATGGGAAGAAGGGAATAATCTATTTAGGCATTCATTGGTTCATTTCTTTGTTCATTCATGCTTTCTTTTCATGGCAGGCTCCAAGCTGAATGAGCCATGATCCTGTGCCCATGAGTTGAGGAGGGAGGCACAGATTTGAGACTCTGCATATAGGAGCACAGGAGGTCAGGAAGGTTTCCTGGAGGAGGGTATTGGGAAGAATAGGGGACTGGGAACTAGTGGGAACTGAGGTGTGGGAGATGGTCTCTGGACACAGGGCCTGTCTCCTGGCACAGGTAGCTTCTGGTAGGGGCTAGGCAGGACTTGTGGAAAGAGGTGAGTTCGTGATAGTTTCAGAGGCCCCTGTTTCTTCCTCTCCTCCTCCTCCTTCTCCTCTCCTCTCTGCCTGTCTGTTCTCTGGTCCCCTGGCCAGGCCTCTGGACACTCCCAGGAACCTTGTATCTGAGCCCAGTGTGACCCTGGCAACCCATGTGTCTGTCTGCAGTGCCGGATGGAGTGCCGCGATGTGCCAGCTGAGACACTCTACGACGTTTTACATGACATCGAGTACCGAAAGAAGTGGGACAGCAACGTCATTGAGACTTTCGACATCGCCCGCTTGACAGTCAACGCTGATGTGGGCTATTACTCTTGTGAGCAGGCACAGCACACTGATCCCAGCCCCCTTCATCCAGGCCCCACACTGAGCTTCCTCCTCGCATCTTTCCTCCTTGTGGTCACTCCCATGATCAGGCTGCTGAGAGACCTGAAGGTTAAGACACCCTTGGGGAGGATCTCCCTGGAGAAGGGCCCAGTCACCCTCTTTAACATCCTTGTAACTCTCACTTACTTGGGCACACATACAAACATGCATGCACTCATATGTTCATGAATACACTATACACACGAACATGTGTGCACACACATGGTATACACACAGTAATTCCGTTGTCCTCTCATACACACACTCATGTATACAAACAGGCCAGCAAGGTAAGAGCTGTGTGAGGTTGTTAGGAGTAAGGATAGGTAGAGACAATAGAGAAGAGGCTTCTGCTCTGTCTGTTTCCTAGTTCCAGCTCTGGGGCTATGGTCTGGTGGGTAAGGACACCCGTTTATATCGGAGCCCTGGCAGTTAACCTAGGTAACCTTGTGTCTCTGGCCTCTGCCTGCCCTCCTTCTCGCATCCCCTCTCTTCCTGTCTGTCCTCTGGTCCCTGTCCAGGGTTCGGGACATTACCAGGTGTCTTGTAAGCAAATGGGCCGGTGGTCTGGCTGACACTGTCCCTTGCCCTCCACAGGGAGGTGTCCAAAGCCCCTGAAGAACCGCGATGTCATCACCCTCCGCTCCTGGCTCCCCATGGGTGCTGATTACATCATTATGAACTACTCAGTCAAACATCCTGTGAGTTGACCTGCCCTCCCTGTTGGGTGGACAGGGTAAGGTGTCAGAGCTGGGCTAGCAGGTCTAGCCTACAGGGAGGCCCATGGCTGCTACCATGAACTTCCCCTCTGGCTTTCAATATCCCTGATGTACAGTGAGAATATGTCTCCTGTCTCCCTGCTGGAGCTCTCAGGAAGGTCAGGAGAGAGAAGTATGGGCCATCACCATGGGCAAGGTGGTGGAATGGGTTGACTTTGACTGGCAGGGCTTTGGGGCAGAACTAGCTGGAAAAAGGGGGAGAAAAACATGAGAAGCAGGGTCCTCTGGCTCTCCCTGAGGCTGGCCCAGCTTGATCTCCACGGGCAGGGATGACAAGTAGGGACAACTGGCCTGGGCAAAGGTTAGTGTGTGTATCTGTGAGTGCCCACATGTGTGTTGTAAGTGTGAGACTCTGTGTACATGAGCTAGACCAGGCCTTCCCCTAGTGGAATGGGGGAAGTCTTGAGAGAGGCAAGGACGACCTCGTCTGATTTTTTCCTTTGTCGTAACACCAGCATTAGGCCTGGCCTGGAGCAGATGCCAGGGGATACGAACTAACGTGTGTGTGTGTGTGTGTGTGTGTTCACAGAGACACCACCTTTGTCCCCCACCCTGAGTCTCACCTCCCTGTGCCTTCCATCCCCAGAAATACCCACCTCGGAAAGACTTGGTCCGAGCTGTGTCCATCCAGACGGGCTACCTCATCCAGAGCACGGGGCCCAAGAGCTGCATCATCACCTACCTGGCCCAGGTAGACCCCAAAGGTGAGGGCTTGGCCCTGGACCCTGTCATGAGATCCTTCCTTGTACCACAGGGGATGGGGCTTAATCCATTAGGGATCCAGGTGAGCATCTGCTAGAGGCTGTTTTATATTTTGAGGCATCTCCATCCCAAACATCATTTGAACCAAGGTTTGAAAAGCATGGGCCAAGTGGTGGCCACATCTCCACTGACAGTGCTTGATGCTCTTTCTTTTCTTAAGCCCCACATCCCATGCTCTTATTTGCTCCCTGCTCCCTGGCTGCTCTCACCCTGTCTGCTTTGCTTGTTATCATCCTCTGCTCATTTGACCTTTGGGATTTTCCAGGCCTCAATCTATTGGTAGTCCTTGAGAGGACTCAGCTATTCCTGTAACTTCCGTGACCAAAAAGACCACCGAGTGTCTCTCCTGAGGTCCAGATCCCTGTGGTCACTGGCTTCCTGGATGCTTCCCTCCAGATGCCTTCCGGGCACCTTAGACTCACTGTGTCACCCCACTAATACGCCCCTCCTCCTGAGTCTCCCATGCTGGGAGCCTGGGAGTCATTTGGGGCTCCTCCTTCTTCCTCAGCTTCTATCCAATCACCAATTCTTACTTCCTGAATAGCCCCCAAACCTTTCATTTCTCTCCATACTCACAGGAACCTTTTCTATCTATACCAGCCACCAGAGGACGTTTTCTAAGAAACTTGTCTCCTAATAACTTGACTCTGCTTAAGAATTCTTCTAGTAACTCCCCATTGCCTTCAGAGGAAAGTCTAAGTCCCCCTCCCTAGTCCCTCCTTACACCTTATACTTTCCCACTTCCCTGCCCTGGCAGTCTTCCCCTCAGCCTAGAAACACCTCTCCTCCCTTCTCTGTCAGACAAACCTTTACTCATCCCTCTAGGTCTGCTTCAGCTGTCATTTGCTTTATCTCTGATCCCTCAGGAGTCACTGGTTCCCTGTTCTGTGGGCTTATCCCCCTCTAGCAGAGCACTTGGCACACTGTGGGCCCTGCAATGAGTTCCTCCCAGTTCCCAAGGCTGGCCAAGGGTTGGTGTCATTGAGTGAATGTGGAGTGAGTGAATGAATGACGAATGACTACAGGATGGGTAAGCCCTGAGCATCTTTGCCTGGGTAAGCCCAGAGCATCTTTGCCTGGGTGTCCCAAGCCTCCTCAGGGCCAAGTGACCCAGGCCCAAGTCTCCTCTTGGACCATGTTTGAGTCTGTTGAGTGTCAAAGGCAAAGCAGACACTTGGGAAAGAGTGGAGAGCTGGGCTGTGGGTTACAGGTGAGTCCTGGCTGGGATGCTTAGTCAAGAGGCCTGTTTAGTCAAGGAGGCTTCCTGGGGAACATTGAGAGGAATTGGTGATGAGAAGGGATGTCAGTGTGAGATGAGAGATGTGACAGACCAGAGCTGTGAGTTAGGATTTCAACCCACATACAGACTGTGGTCTCTTAGGACCCTGTGGTCCTCCTAGCCATCTGGGGCTCATCGAGGGACAGAGGGGACAGAGTTGAGTCTAAGGCCCTTAGTCTGAGGTAGAACAAGGGAGTGAAGCTGATGAAGTCTTATGGGCTTTGCTCATATGCCCCCCTCCTATGGACAAGAGGGTAGCCTACCTGGAAACCCCAGGCTACAGGGAGGGGGCTGCTGTGCTTGTTGGTGGAATCTAGGTCCCTGAGGTCCCTTCCTCCTTTCTCTCCTCACTACCCTTTCCTGCCCTTATAGGCTCCTTACCTAAGTGGGTGGTGAATAAATCTTCTCAGTTCCTGGCTCCCAAGGTGAGTGGCCTTGGGACTTTAGGGGTTCCAAGACTGGAGGAGAGGACTGAGGGGTGAGGGGGTGGAGTCAAAGATGGAGACTGAGAGTGGTGGCAGATTTAGGGCTGAGGGGTGGAGTTGGGAAACTGTAGGCAGAGTAGAGATCCTGCAAACTGGGGCCTGGCGGCTAGTGGGGTGGGAGGGAATGTGGAGACCTATTATCCCCTGGCCTCAGCCACATGCTAATACCGCGGGGCTGCGGGCCCCGGCCCCGCAGGCCATGAAGAAGATGTACAAGGCCTGCGTTAAGTACCCTGAGTGGAAACAGAAGCACCAGCCGCACTTCAAGCCGTGGCTGCACCCTGAGCAGAGCCCGTTGCCGAGCCTGGCGCTGTCAGAGCTGTCGGTGCAGCACGCGGACTCGCTGGAGAACATCGATGAGAGCGCAGTGGCCGAGAGTCGGGAAGAGCGTACAGGCGGCGCCGGAGGCGAGGGCAGCGACGATGATACCTCGCTCACTTGAGCGAGGCACCAACGCAGGGACCGAGACAGAACCTGGGGGCCGAGCCCGTGGGCGTCGGATCCTCCCGCTCCTTCCCCCTCTCCCCTCCCCACAGTTCTTGGGGTCCCTGGATTCGGACCCAGGTAGGGGGGCGGTCTGGCCTGGAGACAGCCTCAATAAACAATCCCACAGACTCTTCCGGCTCGTCACTGTGCCTGCTTCTCATCTGTTCGGGCACAACCGCCCCCCTTGATCCCTGCTCCTACAGGGTTAATTTCGTTAATTAATGATTGCCTGGCCTTTGCGCCTTTAAGCACCCTCTCATTTTCCCGTGTTTAGCTTGGGAGTTTGTCACCCCTTCCTCCTGTCCATCGCTGCTTCCCTTCTCACTGTGTTTCTTAGTTAACTTCATCCTCCCACTAGTCCTTGTTGAGTGTTCATTTTTGCCATTCACCATACACTGTTACCTTCATTGCTCTGAGAGAAGGAGCTAGCCTGGCCAGAGGCCCTGGCTCAGGGTTCTAATGTGTGACCTCTGTTCCAACCAATTGGACCTCGTCTGACTTTCCAGTCATCACAGGAGGGGTGGGGAGGGTTCCCTGGGTCACTGGGCACAGGGCTGTGGGGAGCTGAGGTTGGGGCAGCATGTCCTGCAGGTGGAGGTTTGGGAGTTCAGGTCATCCTGAACCCATCATTACCCCCTAAGTCATTTTGAAGATCTCAGGTCTACGTTAATGGAAAGTGTGGGACTCACATCCCTGGTCAGTGCTCTGCCAAACTGCCCTGAGATCTTGAGTGAGGCCTGATCCTCCCAAGTTGTAAGTGGCTCCCAGGCGCCCTCTGCTGCCCAAGGGACAGAACATTATCAGGTCCAGAGGGGGGCCCTTGTGTCCTATCCTTCCGGTGTTACATACTCCACGTAAACTCTTGGCTGGGAAGTTTTCCCCAAGGTCTGGCCCAGTCCTCCTTTCCCTGGAAGCTCCTTCTCTGGAGGTTACAGCCTACTACAAGCCGACCTTTCTGCAGGGGCAAGGTGAATGGCCAGTGGGGGTGAGCAAGGGATTCTGTAACTCATTAAGACTTGGCTTCCAATCATACCTTTGCCCATACTGGCTCTGTAACTTTGGGCACATCTTGGGACTTCTTGACACCTCAGTGCCCTAATCCACAATCTGGGGTGATGTTACTTGCCTTCAAGCAGAAGTGTGAGGAATGAGGTAAAAGGAGTAAATTGCTCAGCACTGAGCCTGGTATGTAGTTGCTGTTGTTAGGTGCCCTTGAGTCTGCTCCGTCTCATGGCAATCCTATATGTACAACAGATTGAAACAGTGGACAGTGGTGTGCCATCCTCACAATCCTTGCTATTCTACAGCCCGAGGTTTCAGCCACTGTGTCAGTTCATCCTGTTGAGAGTCTTCCACTTTTTTGCTGACCCTTTACATGACAGGGAATGGTCCCTTCTAACCACATGAGCAAAGTAGGTGAAACATTATGGCCATTCTTTGCTTCCAAGGAACATTCCAGTATATAGTGCTCAAATTAATGAGTCTTTTCTCCTTCCAGGGTAAACCCCTACCTCCATCCAGGTGAAACCTGTTCTTCCAAATATCCCCATTGGGCATATGGAAAAATGAAAGCTCAGAGAAGGTATGGTCTCTGGCTTGGTTGGCACCAGAGGTGCCTAGATACAGGACATAGGAATGCCCACCAAACTTCTGGCCCTCATCTGTGTGTGCAAAGGACACCAGGCATCTCTCTGATCCTTGATCAGCAAAGGTGCTGGGGTATACTTTCAGCTAAGGAATCCGTGGGTGCTATGCCTGGGGCAGACTCTTCCCCACCACTCTGCCTATGAGTTGGCACCCAGGGAAAGGAGTGGGAGATCCTTGGAGAATAAGGTGGCAGAAGGAGTTGTTGGAGGAGGTCAGGGGCCACAGTCGTCCTGCCTCCAACCGCCCCTCACCGACCTAGGAGGGGTCCGGACCCCTCTGAGCGGAGAGCTGTCGCTCATTCTTCTAGAAAGCACTCTCCAGGAGAGGGAGGGCGAAAGGCAGAAAGACTTGGGAACAGGTGGAGAAGCAGCAGGCGGGAGTGGTGTAGATTTCAGCCTCAAGAGACAGAGACCGACCAGCGAGCAGCAACACGGGTTGGAGAAACACACAGGACGGGTCCGGAAAGCCGGCCAAGTCAACTGACTGAAGGACAGCAGGAGTCGGGGGCGGGGCCGGAGAGGGGGCGTGTCCCTGTCCCTTCCCCGCCCTCCCCTCCCCGGGGCGTCACGTGGGGCGGGCGGAAGCGCCCCGCGGGGTGGGCGCGCCCGGCCGGGCCAGCGGCCGCGAGTTGGCGGCGGCGGCGTGAATCAGTGGCGGCGCAGGGACCCCGTGTCCCCGCGCGGAGTCTGCGCTCAAAACAGGTCAGTGTGGCTGCCGGCGCCTGTCTGCTCTCTTCTCACCAGGTGTGGCCGGGTGTTTCCCCATTCCTCAGACGGAAACACCGAGGCCGCACGGCAACTCTGCGTCCGGCGCCTACTTCCGCGGGCGCTCCTCCTGGGGTCACCTTGCCTGTTCCCCTGCCCGGTGGTGGTTGCGGGGAGTCTCCTCCTGAGGGCCAGAGACCGCGGGGAGGAGGGCGAACCGGCGGTACAGGAGACTTCCAATTCATAGCCCTTCGCCATGAAGGCTCCCGGGATCCGAGCCCCCTTGCCCTCGGGCGGCTTTCCCCATCTGCGAAATGTGGGCTCCTGCCTCACTGACCCTGAGACCCGTACAACTCTGCAGATCCCTAAGACCCTATGCCCTGGCCCTAGGGCTTCGGTGATTTGGGGCAAGCTACTTCCGGTCTTTATGTCTCAATTCTCCACTAGTAATGGGAGCATGTCCTCCCAAGAGCCCCCACTCGGCCCAGTTGCTGGAAAAAAAAAAAAGGAGGTGCGTATACGCTGAATGGGGTCAAGCTGGGAATGGGTAGTTGAGACTGGAGAGAGCAGGCTTACTGTGCAGCCTAGATGTGTTTGTGTGTGTGTGTTTGGTCCTTAAAACCTTCAGCGTGGTCCTTAGTCCTGAAGAACTCTGGTCAGGATTGATTATATATGGTATTTGTCATATGTATCCACTCCCCCCGCCCCCATGTCCTGAAGAGCCTTCCCTGATCCTCAGGCTAGGGAGAAACACTCAAGGAAGGATCTGACTGTATTCTGGGCACTGGGGACCCGGCCTGGGCACCCAGAATGCCTGTGCTCAGAAAGTCCCCAGGCAGGGGGAGACCACCCAGCAAATTCATTGCAGGGTAGAAGGAGCCCAGCAGAGCCATGCAGACAGTACATTACAGGTGTAGAGATGGAGTCAGAAACACTTGGAAGGCCCAGAGAGGACATGACTGGAATGGGCCTTGGCATTTAAGGGACAGTTCACAGGGCTAGAGGGCCTTCCAGAGGAGGCTGTAACTTGTGCAAATGCAGGAACCTGTGTGGTGCATCTGAGGAATGTCATGGGTGGATGTGGCTGGAGGGGTAGTGGGACAGTAGTAGTGTAGAGAGAGCTCATCTCTTTGTCCCGTGGCTGATAAGAGATTGTCCAGACTCTGGGCCAAGAACCCTGCCTCCGCAGTGGCCACTTCCTCACTGAGTAGGGGAGGAGATGAGGTGTCCCAGACAGAGTCCTGAGGACTGGTGAGGGGCTCAGATGGTTCCCAGGCTTCATTCAAGCATTCAAGCCGCCCTGTGGTCCCCAGCATTACTGCCCCCCTCCACTCCCAGACTCCAGTCATACTCTTCCACATACCAAGCCTCAACCCTTTGTGTACATTCTTTGTACCCTCTTATGTGTCCCCCTTCTCCTCAGTCCTTAGGACTTTAGGTTTCAAAGGTGGACTACTTAATGCCTCCTCCCGCCTGACCAGTCTTTCAGTTCTGTGTAATGTGACACCTTAGGAAGGGTCTTCTTGGAGCTCTATGGGAAGGGGCCCTACACAGAGCCATAAGACTGACTGGGACCCAGGACCGGGAATTCCTGTGTGGCCACCAACCGCTAGGTGACTTTTTTAAGTTTACAAACTCATCAGAGCCTCCATTTCCCCATCTACAAGATGGGTTGATAAATTCTAGCCCCTTGCCCAAAGAGAGGCTGTGCTGGGGCAAGAATTAGACCTGTCCAACTCTAAATCCTACTCCCAGCAGTGAGTGTTTGAATAAAGGAAAGGGAAGATCCAGGGTAAAGGGTCTGTTCAGAGGGGTGCAGAATTTCTGAGAGTCCTGGGGCCTAATGGTGGACCAGGCCTAGGGCACTGGCTGGAAGGAGGGAAGTCCCCTATGCTCTCCAAGGCCCTCTCTCCTCCCCACCCCACTCTTTGGCCAAGTGAGCTCAAAGCCAGCCTGCCGCTGCCCAAACAAATGGCCTCTGTTCCCAGGGTTGGGGGAGGGGAGGCAAGCCCTGGGCTCTAGGCCCATCTGTCCAGCATTGACCCCAGCCCCCCACTCCTTGCTCTGGATCTTAACCCTTGGGAGCCTGGACTGGGTGCTGGGCTGCTTGAGGGCTGGTATGCCTTGCCCACCAGTCATCATTCTCCACCCTACCTCAGGCTCCTTGTAGTCTTGCTGAAGCTGGAAGAGATGCAGAAGGACATTGGTTGGAAAAATGGGGAAGGACAGAGGGAAGAGGGAGAGGAGGGGAGGCTGGAGCAGGTATGACTGTGGACATTCAGAGACCATGTCATCCGGAAGCTTCTTTGACAAATGGAGAGACTGAGGCCAAGAGCCAGAGATAGCCCAGGGTCACACAGCAAGACTTGGTAGGGGTCAGGACTGACTTTAGTTCCGAATCTGGCCCCCAGGGCTCACCCCTTTTGAGGAAAAGAGAAGGAGCAAGAGGGAGTTCTCCTTAATTACCTACCATGTACCAGCCACTGCAAGTTCATTGTTATTTAGCTTGATACCATTCCATGAGACAAAGATCATCCTCCAATGTCATAGGGGAAGAGTCTTAGAGAGCTGAGTAATATCAACAAGAGTGACAGTGGGAGCACATAGTACTGTTATAGGCACTTCTTTTTTTTTTTATTGTGATATGGGGGAAAGTTTACAGAGCAAATTCACTTTCCATACAGCAGTTCAGATATACTTTTGTCTCATGACATTGACTACAATTTACCCCAGTACAACAGCTCTCCTCCCACTTCCTCCTGTTAGTTACCTCGTCCCTGTGTCTGTCCCTCCATGCACTCCTGCTCCCTGAGCTGTCTCCCTGTGCATAAACAGCCCTTCTTTCTCCCATGACTGTTCTCTCTAAGGAGTGTATCTCCTTCAGGTAAATGTTCACCTCATATGCCTATCTTTTGCTTGGCTGGAAGCCACAAGTGTGGGTTCAATAGCAGACCTAAAGGGCAACTAGGGGCCATAGTCTCAGTGGTTCCACCAGGCTCTATCAGACCAGCAAACCTGGTCCCCCTTTTTTTTCCCAAATGATTTTGAGTTTTGTTCCACATTGTTCTCCCTCTCTATCTAGTATCTCCTACATAGATCCCCTTCCAAGTGGTTGACAGTGGTAGCCGGGCACCATCTAGTTCTTCTGGTCTCATAGTTGTATAGGCTGCAGATTGCATGGTGTACCAGTCGCTAGGACTAATTGTTTCCATGAATCTTTGGTTTTCTTCATTCTTCTTTGCTCTGGATGAGGAGAGAGACCCATCGTTGCATCTAGATGGCTGCTTGAAGTATTTTAAGATCCCAGTTGCTACTCACCAAAGTAGGAGGTAGAACAATGTTTTGTGTAGTATGTTATGCCAGTTGAGCTTGATGTTCCCTGTGACTATGGTCCCGAGCCCACAGGTTCAACTACTCACTCCCTCCGGGTAGCCAGCTGTGTGTTGTAGGTATTTTTATGTATATTAACCAATTTAATCTCCCAACAACTCTAGAAGTTAGAGTCTTTTCTATGGATGAGAAAACTGAGGCATAGAAAGGTTTAGTAACTTGCTCAACATTATGTCAAATAAGTAGTAGAAACAGAATTATAACCCAAGTATGTGTTTGCCTTCTTTGGCCTCATTTTCCCTTCTTCCAACCTGACATGACCCCTTGACCTCAGCCCAGGGTCCAGCTCAGTGAAGGGCTCTCCCTTTGGTGGTGGCCAAGGTAGCCTTGAGCAGACCATGATTATACCTGGGTTGGAGGCAGACCCCCGGAGCAGCCCCAGAATGGCATCCCAAAGCCCAGCCATGCTGACCTTGCCCCTCCCTCAGGAGAGTCTAGTTCCTTGGACTGCCCCCTCCTACACTCTTTGGTCTGTCAGGCTGAAAGCTGGGTAGCCAGTTGGCCAGCCCCCTCAACAGCTCTACACAGAGGGATTCTTCCAGTTTCAGGGTGGAATTCTGGCTAAGGGTCGCCACCCAGGGGTTTCAGCAGCAGGAAGACATGGGGAGCTTTCAGAGATCCCCATTCAAAGTGCACTTCCCACAAAGCTCAGGGCCTGCCACTGACTCCACACCAATGCCCCCACCTCTGATCAGAGAGGACATCTTGTCCACCTTCCCTGGCCAGGCCCCCCACACCTACCCATTCCACCCAGTCCTCTGGGGAGGATAGGTCTCAGCCCAAAGAGGCAAGTGACCAATGGTATTGGGTGGGGGTGTGTGTGTGTGTCAGGGTGGGGAGTGGTACACTGGTGGCTTTTGGCACCACCGCCTTCATGTGGAATTTCTCTCTCTCTCTCTCTCTCTCTCTCATCCTTTGGCCATAGCTCCAAAGGGAAAAGCCTATCAGGACATCTGTCCCAGACCATTGGGACAGTCAGAATGTCTGGGAAGGGATATGAAGTTAAGTGATGAGTTTAGTAACAAAATACTTAATAGTAGCAATAGCAGTAGCAATAGCTACCGTTTCTTAGAAACTTACTTACTATGTACCAGGTACTGTGCTAAACATTTTTATGTACTAATTTCATTTAATCCTCATAATAGTCTATGAAGTAAGTACCATTCCCATTTCATAGATGAGGAAACTGATGCCCAGAGAGATGAAGTGATTTACCCTGGATCATCCACTGTGTACATATAGCATAGCTGGGAGTCTAAATTTCTGTTGCTTCTTAGCGACAATGCTGAGCAATGGGCAGCCCTCCAGATGGAGGAGATCCAAACCCAGTCCTGCTCCGGGAATCCCAGTCAGGGTGAATCCCAGGCAGGGACTGGGTGGCCACCTGCTTAGGTAGCACTGTTGGTGACTAGCTGTGGTGATGCCTGCAAGGGCACCTGAGCCCCCGTGGACTGAGTCCTAGGATGAGCACCTCTGGGTCTCAGACCAGCAGATCTAGCCCTTGCTCTTGTCCTGTCCTGTGCTGCACCCTGGGCTTTTGTTTAATATAGTGGTTCTCCCAGACCCCATTTTGCTGATGAGGAACTGGAATCAGAAGTGAAATGATTTGCCTGCAGTTTCCCGGGTGAAGAAAGGAAGAGCTGGGATTGGAACTCAGGCAGGGGGCTCTGATGGCTCTCCACCTCCCTGTCTGGACAAGGCCTCCTGGGCCCCTCAGACACAGCAGCCCTGCCCACCCTGCCTTGTCATAGGCTCCAAGTCTTCTCCCCAGACTAGACTGGGAACTCATTCCTCCCAAGGTGCCTGGGGCCTGGTAAGAGAGGTGTCAGTTACCAAGTGAACAAATCAGGGAAGCGTTCCAGAGCCAACAGGCTGAGGAACAGAGACCAGCTTTGCTCGAGTGTGCAGTGCTCCAGGCCAGAGGGGTGCAGAGGATGACTCAGTGGTCACAGAGGGCCCTCTGGGGTAATGTGACAACATCTTTCTCCTTTTCATTATCTTCATTGTTGTAAGGGCAGAAATGAAGGCGAGGCCTACAAAGGGAAAGGGAGAGGAGGACCAGGACATTCAGCCACTCTGTCCCCATTGCTGAGGTAGAGACCAAGGCTGCACCTGGAATCTCAGTTGCCCAGGAGCCCTGGGGAAGCCCGGCCTGGACCCACCTCCTCTTGAGCAGGCCAGTGTTGAGATGGGTCAGTGCCAGGACAGAGAGAGCATGTCCTGTTCCCAGATGCCTGAGTCTCCCCTGCCAACTTCCTTACTGTTCTGGGGTTTTGCCCTGTGCCTAGGCATCCCTTTTTTTTCCTCCCCTCCCTCACCTTAATCCAGAAGAGAGGGTCTGCCTATAGTCAGGCCTGGAGTCTGGAGCCTTGGAGTCTGTCTCTTACCTTCAGCTCAGTGAGAGCCTTGGGCTGGCCATTTCTCTTCAAGGGGCTCAATTCCTCTGGAACTTCAGGGAGGGAGCAGCAGCAGCTTCTGGGACCTCCCAGGCTTACCAGCCTCCAGGTGCAGACTGGACAGGAACTAGCCAAACAGGACAAGTGAGGGGTGAAGCAGGCAGGAGAGGGGACCATTCCCACCTGTCTCCATGTACTACCCCTACCCCACATTGGGCAGTTGGGATTTTAAGATTCCGGGTCTGAGATTCTAGGCATTGGGCGTTCAAGGCTTCTAGAGGTTTTTGTTTCTGTGATTCTTAACTTCTGAGTTTCCAAAATTCTAGGTTCCAAGAGCCTGCAAATATAGGGTTGGGCTGGGTCAACCCTGAGTTGAGGTAGAGCCCCGGGCCCCACTTAGGGTAGTGGTCTACAGCATTTCTCAGGCCTGCTGGGTGGGCCAGTAGCCAAGCTGTCCAGGCACCATGGCCTTCTAGCTCCTAGCTCTATGTGCTCTCTGAATCCCACCTTCTGTCCCTCAGCATTCCCTCCCAACTCTCTCCCTTTCAAGAAATCTAAGAACCAAGTTGTGGAAGGGACTAGGTGGTAGCAGAAGAGGCAGCCATCCTGGGGATGGTATGTGTGTATGGGGGGAGCAATGGTACAGAGAGAGGCCTCCTCTTCATTTCCAGGTAGTGGTGGTGTTGTCCCCATGGACATCAGTGCAGGAGTGAGGGGAGGTTCAGAGAGGACGGGTGGCTGGCCTGGCCACAGAGCAAGGTCACAGCCATACTCCTGCTGGGAGCTTGGGTGGACTGTAACAGGGCCAGTAGGGGATGTGGCTCAGTAGACCCCAGTCAAGCCTTGAAGGGTCATAGCCAGGCTCAAGGGCCCTTGTGGTGGGTAGAGACCTGAGCTATAGCCCTTGGGGGAGGCATTGCCCTCCCTTAAGGTATAGGAGGCTGGGCCTTGACCAAGAGCCTTTGAGTATCTTACAGTGCCTCCCCCAGGATTTTCTGGTGCCCATCTGGACCTGTGGACACAGTGGCTGCCCCTCACAGGGCTCTGAGCAGGGTGGGTAGGGAATAGGAGCTGTGTGGAGGAGGCCTGTCCGCCTCCTGGACGACTTCCTGGCATGATGAGTTCCTTCCTGGGTCTTCTTCCCAGTCCCTTTCTACTCTTCATCCCTCTGTTGAGGGGATTCTCTGTGTGTGTGTTTTCTTTCTGGCTCCATGCTGGCAAGTGCATGTCTTTGGAGGATCTATCCATGCTGTGGTCTTTGTGCAGATGAGATTGGCATTCGATGTCACAGAGGGGGGTGTTCTGCACTCCTTGATGTGTATCACAGTCTGTCTTTACAGTGAGTCCTTCATCTAGGAGGTCCTTTATGTGGGTCTGCAGCTAAAAGGCAACAGTTTGGAGAAAGGGGCCTCTCCTGAGGGGACAGGCTGGAGACTGACATTTTTCCAGATGACAACAGGGCAGCTCTGAGGCAGGGTCTCCTTTGCTTGGTTACCAGGTACCAGAGTCCCAGCTGAAGGCCTACCTCTCCCTCAGACTGGGGCTGTTCCTCCTGTGTCTCTTTAGCTCTAGAGATGGACACAGGAGACCTAGAGTAGCTGAAGATCCAGGAGAATCTGGGGTTTCGTTCCAGGGACAGGAACCAGGACACTCATCTGCCTCCACTGCCTGTGGCCTGAAAACCCACATTTTTCATTGCAAGGCTGGGCCAGGTGGGGAGCTGCTCCAGTATTTCTGAGGTCGCCTGAGGGGGGAGGCACACAGCCCTTCTCAGTTCTTCCAAGGAGCAGGCCTAGTTCAAGAGACAGAGCTCAGGCTGGGGGAGAGAAGCCTGGGTCTTTGTCCTGATTTGCTATGTGACCTTGGTTAGGTTTTTACTCCCCTCTGGGGCTCACTTTCTCCTAGAAATGGAGAGAGTTGTGTTAGGTGGTTCCTGAAGCCTAAAGGAGCAGGTTGAGGGGTGGTAGTTGTAGAGTGGTGGGAAAAGGCAAGGCTGGGATCTGACAGGCAGGGGGGTGGGGCTGTAACTAGGATGGACACTAGGGGGAATGGAAGGTGCCAGGTGCTGGGAGGTGGGCCACTGGCCAGTGGCTGGCAGCGTGACCTTGAGCAAGTCATTGCTGCCTCTGGGCTACTTGCTCTCCACGTATAGATACTCACTGTGTGCCAGCCAACTTTGGTGGAGACAAGGGGGTCTCAGACGCTGGTCCTGCCTTGAGGGAGCTCTCTCAGCCAGGGCTGAGGATGGGTTGAAAGAGAGAATGTGTATGACAGACACAGTCACAGAAGGTGACATTCTTGTGTGATCAGAGCTGTGGCTGTGGGAGATGAGGAGGCCTGACCCAGCCTGGAGTCAGGGAGTGCTTCCTGGAGCAGGAAGGGTCATTTTGAGCTTGAAGGGTCAGGTAGAGAGAGACACTGTAGGCAGAGAGAACAGCAAAACCAAAGACTTGGGGAGAGAGAGAGTAGACGGAGTGAGATGGGAAAGGAGGTGTAAGTGTCAAGAGCTAGAGGGTGAGGCTCTTTGAGCCCCTCTGGGTAATGGGGAGCCATGGAAGGTATAGGCAAGCAGAGGAGGGGCAGCCTGCCTGCCTACGCCTTCCATGGTGATGGTTGTCTCAGCATCCTGGAAGTCCAGGGTGGTTCTGACCTGCCAGGGCCTGCTGTGGGGCAATGGTTGAGAGGTGAGCAGAGTGACGGGGTCTGAGAGTCAGTATATCCCCTGTGTGGGTGGAAGGTTCCTCCAGCAGTGTTTATCAGGACAGCACATCAGGAAGTGGTAGGGACAGCCTCAGAGGTCAGAGGAGGGACAAGCCTAGTGATAGAGGGTGGCAAGGACTCAGAGTTGAAATTGACTACTAGACCTCTGGTCTAAACCTGGACATTTGCCTCATCTAACTGTCCCTCTCCCTACCAGGGAGAGACCCCTGCCCCTAGCCACAGGTGAGCTAGAGTCAGACTCCAGTGGAAGGCTTCCCAGCCCAGCCTTCTGTAGACCTGCCCTTGCCCATCCCCTCCCCACCTGTGTGTGTGTCCAGCCCCTAGAGGGACTTGAGTAAGGGAGGCAGAGAAGGAGGAGGACTTTAGGAGAGCAGGCAGCAAATGCTGAAAATAATGGCAGATGCCACATAACAAGCACCTGCCGCAAGCCAGGCCTTTGAAGATGTTCATTCATACATTTCACAGATATTTACCGAGCATTTAGTGGACACTCTTGGAGCCCCTGGCGATACAGCTGTGAGACAATGTCCTTGCTTTCCTGAATGTTCCAGTTGAGAAGACTGACGATTAACAAATAAATACAGTGTCAGGTGGTATTAAGTAAGATGTTGAAAAATGGGACAGTAAGGAGACAGAGACTGATGGGGGCACTTTTTCAGAGCGTGATCAGGGGAAGAGGCGTCTCATTTGAGAAGGTGCCAGAAGAAGTATAGGAATGAGTCATGCAGATACCTGGCCAAGAGCCTTCCAGACAGAGGGAGCTCAGGCACCAAGCCCCGAAGTGGGAGCGTGCAGGGTATGTTGGAGTAAAGAGGTAGGAGTGGGGAGGGTGGATGTGGGGTGAGAGCAGGGACAGATCCTGCAGGCCTGGTAGGCCATGCTGTTGGTGTTAGTTTTTACTCTGAGGGAGGTGGGATGTCAAGGTGGGGGGAGAAGAAGGGGAATAAGAGCTGGTCAATTTCAAGGGATATGTTGAAAATACATATTCACTCCTCACAAGCCTGCAAAGTAGAACTATTAGGATCCCCATTATACAGATGAGGATAATGAGGCTTAGAAAAGTTATGTGAATTCCCAAGTCTCACAGAAGCAGGAACCCCCATCTGCCTGCCTGTCTGGCTGACAAGCCCTGTACTGTGTCCCTGAGACACCCTGCTATCCTCCATGGCTTCTTGTTTATAGAGTAAGGGTGAGTGTGTTAGCATAGCCTTCAAGGCCCTCCTGAGTCTACACTCAGCCTCCCTCTTCCACATGACCTTCCTGTGCCCTCTCTGGCCCCTGTCTCCACGATACTCCTCTGAAGATGTAGAGCATGGGGGAAGGGGCCCAGGCTCTGCACCCAGGCAGCCCTTGGTTCTGAGCCCTGTGTGATTTTGAGCAAGTTACTTAACCTCCCTGAGGTTCAGTCTCTTCATCCATAAAATGGGCTCATACTTTCTAAGTTGTTAAAATCAGTGTGGTGAGTTTAGCCCAGTGCTAGGTAGCTGGTGAGCACTCCATAGTGCATGCTCTTGCTGTTTAAACCAGGAATGGCTGGATTAGGTGAGTGGTTGAGAGTGCTTCCTAATGACACTGCTAGAGAATGTGCTGGAGGCGTGGGGGAGGTGAGGATGCTTTCTTTTATGTTTTTAACCGGCTATGTAGTGCTGGAGGTTGCCAAATTCAAGGCTAGAGCCTGTGAGGCTGGTCCCCCTGCCTCCTCCTCTCCTTTCTGGTCCTGTCCCCAGTCTGGTCACCTCTACCCCGCCCATACGGGCAGCTTCCCCTTTCAGACACCAGCAGTAAGGGGTAATGCTTATCATCTGGCTTCTCCATTCCAGGAGGCCACCTAGGGTCCCCAGTCTCCTCAGCTACTAGTTCTGATGTACAGAGGAGCCCACCAAGTCACTCCTTCAGATTCCCGGCCAACTCAGAGAGGAGTCACCCCAGCTCCTTCTCTTCCCCTCACCCTGTCACAGTCAGTACTGGCCCTTGGCCACTCCATGGGAGGTACGGATCCCAGGAACCTGAGCAAGTCTTGACTCCAGTTCTGCCCACCCCTGCTGCTTGCGGGTTCTGCTGTCAACTCTGCCCATTCCTACCCCCTCTTGTGGTTGGCCCTGTTTCCTTCTGTTTCTGCCTCATTTTCTGTGTTGAGTCCCCTTCTTACCACCCCATGGGACTCAGTGTTCATAGAGGAGGATCTTCCTGGGGAACCCCCTGGAGTAGTCATCCTGAAGCACCCCCCTTGCCCAGCACTGCACCCTTTGGTAGGGAAGGCTACCCCTGCCCTGCCATGGGAAGTCCCCATCCTTGCAGGGTGTGTCTATGACTGAGGGGCAGGGAGCCAGGCCAGACTCCAATTGTGCTCATGGTAGGTGAGGCCTAGTGTCCCTAGGTCTCCACAGGTGTTGGGGGCTGGTTGGGTCACTCATTGGGTGGGAAGTACCTGAGCCTAAGACCAGAGAGTGAAAGATTGGGGGAGTAGAGAAGGGTGGGCTTGGGTCAGGGCTATGGAGGGATTCAGGTGCCAGGCCCAGAAGCTCTGCCTTGTTCTTGGTTAGACCAGTGGGCTCTGGCTGCAGGTGAAGAAAGGTAAGGAGTCAGGGAGGTGGGCCCAGGGGTCAAGGCAAGGTGGGGAGGCCTGAGGTAGGTGGGGCAGTGGGGATGGAGGGGAAGGTTTGGTCCAGAGTGACCCCTTTGGAAGTAGGTAGATGATGGGACCTGAAGGGATTAGTACTGATAAACTTTTTGGCAAGGCCTGAAATGCTCTCCCCCAACTGTTTTACTTTCAACTTCATTTATTTGCAAATGAGGTATTTTAGACTTTCACACCTCAGACCTCACTCCCTGCCTAATCTTTTCCCAGGGTGGGCCTTGGACATGAGTGGGGCTGCCAGGGTGAGGTTTGGGGGATAGGAGTGGCACTGGAGGTAGATGAGGGTCATGGGTAGGTTGGGGTCATGGCTAGGGTAGGATCAGATGCCTACCAGATGACAAACCACAGGGACCCTGGAGTCTTGTGTTTATTAATAGGACTTAGTCCATTTCCCGTTTGAAAGTTTGCCGGCTGCACTACGTGCCTGTGGCCTCAGGTTCCCTGTGAGGGTGACCTGATTTGGTTAGCTGTCTTGGACCCCCAAGGAGGACTGGAGGAGAGGAGCTTTGGGTCTCAGACTATCAATGTCCAGACCAGAGGACCCAGGAAATCGGTTTAAGATCATGTTGTTGTTAGCTGCCATTGAGTTGATGTTCGACTCATAGCAACCCCATGTAACAGGCCGGAACTGCCCTGTAGGATTTCCTAGGCTGTTGTCTTTACCAAAGTAGATCTCCAGATCTTTTTTCTCATACAGCCACTGGGTGGGTTTGAACTGCCAACCTGTGTGTTAGCAGCTGAGCACTTAACCATTAGTGGGGCAGGGGGAGTCCAGGGGAGCAGGGTGGAAGATACTGAAATCCAGCCTGTCTACTGCTTGCTAGGTTGCATGTCCTGGTGTGGGGCTATAGGAGGAAGAGTGGCCTTTTTTCTAATTTGCTCCAAGGCCCTCTCTGGGTTGGGGAAGCCCTGGTGAGCTTTGTGTGGCAATGGATATGTAGGGCCTAGGGCCATCCAGGAGGAGGTCCAGGAGGCAGTAGGGTGTCATTCTTGAGCTCTGCAGAGGGACAGGATATGATAGGCATTAGTGTTGGCAGTTTCTGAGGTCCTGAGTCCTGAGGGGGCCTAGCTGTGAGCCCAGTACTTAAGGTCCCTCCCTTCTGGTCAGGACCCCCTGAAGGCTAAGGACAGGAAGTGACTGACTGACTTGGCAGCAGAGGAGTGAACAGGTGATGAGTGAATATGACCTCTGTTACACATGTGGTGACATGTCATGGTCATCTGGGTACCAGGCACTATGAGGCAGGATTGACAGTTCTGCTTTGTGGAAGGGAAACTGAGGCTCCATATATGATGTGACTTGCTTCAGGCAAGAAGTGGTGGGGCCAGGACTGGCTTGGTTTGCCTTGCATGCTGGCAGGGAGGGGCTTTGGCCTGGGTTCAGGGACTTGCCAATGAGTCCCCAGCTCCCTACCAGGTGGCTGAGGGACTCAGTACTCACTGCCCTGAGAGGGTGCCCCCATCTGTTCCCACCACTCCAGGGACCCCAGAGGATGGGCCATACTACAGTCGGGAGGGGACAGAAATCTCGTGGGCTGGGGTGAGTTACACGGCAGAGAGACAGGGCTGGGGTGGAGCATGCCTCCTTGGCCCTGGCGTTAGGCACCCAGCAGTCCTTGAGATATAGAAAGATAAGCTTCTTGGCACAGGGGCCAGTCAGCCATATACCACCTTCCTGCTACCTTGCCAGTGGTGTTGAAGGGAGCTGGCCTCTGCAGCTGGGCGGGGACCACTTCTGCACCATCTGGCTGGCCCAGCCCCCATCTAGTTCCTCATATCTACGGGAAGTGTCCTCAAGGCCTTTTCCTGAGCTATCGGAGTCTTGATAACCCTTAGGAAGGCAACGCACTGCCGTGGCCCTGCCCATAGGTATCACTGGTGGGTAGACTAGGGAAGGTAGGGGAGGTGTGTGGGAGGTATTGAAGATCTTGGGCTCTGGGGTGGTTGTATCCAGTGTCATGTTGGTAGGGAGTGTGGGCACTGAAGGGTGTGTGATGGAAGGTGGGGGTAGATGTGCTGTGCTGCGGTAGGTGGGGTAGGAAGTGTGGCTCTAGAGGTGTGTGTCCCCTGAGGTGTGTGCTTGTGGTATGGTGGGATGTGGTTTGTAAACCCAGGCCTGGCCAGAAATGGATGCATACTGGCCTTGGTTCCTGTGTGGGGAGCTCAGAGGGGTTCCCTGAGGTCTGGATGCCAGGCCCAGGGCCTGCCTGCTTGTTCTGAGAAACCTGAGGTTCAGGAATTAGGGGTGGGGCTGTGGAAGGAAGGGGGAGGTGAGGGGTAGTAGATGAACTGAGGCCTCAGGTCTGAACCCTGGGCCTGCCTCCCCCTACCCAGTGCTGGTTCTTTCCCTGGACGGACAGCTGGGCTCTGGTGACATGGGAGCCAAGGATGCAATCCAGGAAAGTTTCCTGCTGAGGGGACTCCAGAGCTGAGTGCGGGGAAAGTAGGACTTTCAAGCTGCCCTAGGCCAGGGCTGACTCACTCATGCAAATCAGCATGCAAAGAAGCTCATGGCCTGTGTATACTGCCTCTCTCCTGGAAAGGGTCACACCCACACTGGTCAGCAGGCTTTGTGGATGACCTAGGGTGAATCACCAAACTTCTTTGTGTGTCACTACTATCCCTTCAGATCCCCCTGTGCCTGCCCCCACTGAAATCTCTCCCATCTCTAGATTTGCCAGGTCCTTTCCCAGTGGTGCAGTGGTCAAGGCGTTTAGCTACCAACCAAAGATCAGTGGTTCGAACCCAACAGCTCCTCCATGGAATTAAAATGAGGTGGTCAGCTTCTGTAAACATTTGCAGCCTTGGAAAACCACTGAGGGTCACTATGAGTAAGAATTGATTCAGTGGCAGTGAGTTTGGGTTTTTTTTTTTTCCCCCCATCCCCTGATCCCCTGGCCTTGCACACATTCTAAGTCGAGTCAATTTCGACTCACAGCGACCCCTCCTTGGGTTTCTGAGGCGATACCACTGTGGAAATAGATCGCCCAACCTTCCTTCCGAGGAGTGGCTGATGGGTTTGAACCACCAGCCTTGCAGTTAGCAGTCAAATGCTTTTGGCACTATGCCACCAGAGCTTCACCCGGCAACCTCCTACTCATCCTCAAGACTCAGCTCAGGAGCCTCCCTGAAGCCCTCTAGACAGAGGCAGTCACATCCTCCAAAGGCCCATTGGCTCCATGGAGCAAGTGACCCGGGCCAGTCTCCACCTTAGGGAGCCTCAGTCTGGTGCTCTATGATTTGGGGTTACAATGGTCTTAGGGTTATTATGAGGATAAATGAGATGAAGGTGGAAATCTGGCAGGGCCAGGCTCACAGCAGGCACTTGGGAAATGAAGGAGGCCTTGGTGTGTCTTTCCTTGGCTAAGGCTCTGGACTGAGGGGACCAGGATAGGGAAGGGGCAGTGGGATTTAAACTCTGCCTTTAGAGGTTTAAGTGGTAGTTAGAAGACAGAAGGGGGATACTTTGGCTCCAGAAAGAGAGACTCAGGTGAGACCTGAAGAAGGCCGGTGGGCAAGGATTAGAGATTTTAGGTGACTCTTTCTTACTTCTGGACTGAGTGCCCTTGTGAGCCCAGTCAGGTCCTAGACTCTACTCTGGGGGGCAGGGAGGGTCAGAAGGGGTATAAACTTTCAGGGCACCAGGTCAGGGTAGGGGTTCGGTGAACGGGACTCCCACAGTTGGAGCAATACAGACAGAACAGAAGCAGTGCTGAGCTGCGTGAGTCAGCCTCAGAGGCCTGGGGGCTTAACAGGGCAGTCAGGCAGGACTTCGTGGAGGGCCCAGCTTACAGCCCCTTACCTGAGGTGGGAGAGAGTGGTTCATTTGCTCATTGTCAGCAGACAGTTCTGGGGGCTCATTGTATTCCAGGCCCTTCCTGGTATAGGAAGTGACGTGAAGGAGTTGTGGATGCATCCATCTAGCCTGGCTGGTGCTTGGGGTATGTCACCAACATATTGGGCAAGTTGCTTCCTCCTTATGGGTGTCCATTTCTTCACCAGGAAATGTCAGGGACCAGGTCGAAGGACAGCCAAGGAGCTGGACTTGAGGGCACTGGGAACTTGGAAGGGATTGGGGTCTTATCTGCTGTGAGATGCCTGCTATGACCCAGCTTAGAGGTTGGAGGGAGAAGGAAGAGGTTGGGGGTACGGTAGGGTGATGGGGCGTATGGGAGCCTGAGCTGGGCCCTTGGGGTAGGGGAGGAGGAGAACCCCCCAATTTGTGGCCATGCTATTGCAGCAGGATGACACTCGTCTCTGCCAAGTCCCTGCTTCCCTGGGCACTGGGACTCAGTTACGTGTTATAGCCACCAAACCAGGGCCAAGAGTAGGGTGAAACAAATGAGGTACTTTCTTAGGGTGTAAAATTTAAAGGGCACCAAAAAAACCTCATTCTCTCAAAACTTACTGCCATCGAGTTGGATCCGACTGACTCATAGCGATCCCTTCTTGGGTTTCCAAGGCAGTATCACTACGGAAGTAGATTGCCCCATCTTAGTAAAGATAAATACAGTTTGATGCAAATTTTTTGAAAAGTCAAAATTAATGCCCCCCCGCAAAAAAATAATCCATGATGAACAAAATATCAAAATTTTAAATAAACAGAGGATCAGTGTTACTGATTATTTGGCTCAAGCTCCAAGGTGACTCAGCAGGATACTGCTCCAAACTTCTGTTTTTAAGGAGCTGCCAGCTCCAAGGGGAGCTCTGGTGGAATAGTGCCTAAGGCATTTGACTGCTAACCAGAAGGCTAATGGTTCAAACCCACCAGCCATTCCTCAGAAGGAAGACTTGGCAATCTACTTCCGTAGTGATACTGCCTCAGAAACCCAAAGAGGGGTCACTATGAGTCGGATCCTCCGATTCAAAGGTAGTGAGTTTGGTTTTTTTGGTTTGCCGCCTCCAGGAAGCCTTCTTTGATCTCTAGGCTGAGGCTTCTGGAGGGTGGGACCAGGTCTGAGGTCTGGTTCCTGTTTGTGCCTCCAGCACCTTGAACAATGGGGGTAAGGTGGGGTGGGGATGAGGTATAATAGAGATGGTGTCATTGAGAGTCCCGAGCCTCTGACCTTGGCCTGAGTCCTTTAGTGCAGGAATAGGAACTTGAGAGAGGCCCAGTAGAGGGCTGGGCCCTGTTCTCAGGGAGAAGTGGTTTCCCGTTTCCCAGACTTGTCATTGGAGAAGGGTTGTTGGGACTGTCATCAGTTAATCTGTGTTAAGCCTTTAGGGCAGTGCCTGGCCTATTGTTGTAGCTGTTATTAGCTACTATGAGTCAGTCCCAAATCATGGCAACCCCATGCACAACAAAACAGAAAGCTCAGGTCCCATGTCATCCCAGTGATCGGTTACAGATCGGACGGTCACGATCCATAGGGTTTTCATTGACTGATTTTCAGAAGTATTGGGGGCAGTGGTGGTTCAGTGGTAGGAGACCTATTCAATTTATTTCAATGCAGGAGACCTGGGTTCAATTCCTGGCCAACACCTTGTGCCTAGCCACCACCTACCTGTTAGTAGAGGCTTGCGTGTTGCTATGATGCTGAACAGGTTTCAGGGATGCTTCCAGACTGAGGCCTAGCTGTATGTTGTTGTTGTTGTTGTTGTTGTTGTTATTTGCCATTGAGTCGGACCTGACTCACAGCGACCCCTCCTTGGGTTTCCAGGCAGTATCACTACGGAAGTAGTAGATGCTTAATAAATGTTTCCTATCACTTTCAAGAGTGCAGTGGTTAAAACATGTGACCGCTAACCAAAAGGTCAGCAGTTCAAACCCACCAGCCGTTCCATGGGAGAAAGATGAGGCAGTCTGCTTCTGTAAAGGTTACAAATGCCACTTTAATTTTTTAAGTAGTTAGACTAAAAAGAAACAGGTAAAAATAATTTAAATAATATATTTAAACATCCAAAATATTATTTCATCATATAATAAATAGAAAAAAATATTAATATTTTACATTCTCATTTTAGTACTAAGTCTTCAAAACCAGGTGTGTGCTTTTTTATTTCCAGCATACCTGATTCTGAAGGCCACATTTCAAGCACTCAATAGCCACAATACCTAGGGGTTACTGTATTGGACAGCACAGGTCAAGACTGTACCCATACTGCCCCTTCCTAGCCGTGTGACTTTAGGCAAGTTACTTGCTAAAAGGGCAAGGAGGCAGCATCTTCTGACCTCCTCCAACCTCAAGGGGGATAAATAGTCACCATCAACAGCCCAAGGTTTATTCCTGTGAGGCCAGACATGCTGCCACCCTCCAAACTTTTTACCAACTCTGACACCAACCATCCCTCCCATGGCACTTACTTCTTCTCTGATGGGTTCAGTAATTCGTTGCAAAGGCCACACAGAACTCACAGACAATACTCAAGATTATGGGGATTATTAGGGAAGTAACAGACTATATATGATTCAGGTTCAGGAATGTACTCAGTATATAATTCTTCAATCAGGGCAGTCTCCCCTTCGCTGTGCCCTCAGACATATCTCTCTGGTCCTTGGCCTTTTGGCCTGGCCTCTGTCTTGCTCTGGCAAGTGTTACAAAGCTCTTTTAGCTCTGCTGATAGGTACTCCTAGGTGTACCTCACTCTGCCAGCAAACCTCTTACCCAAAGGCACTCAGCTTTCTCACTCCCTGGGCCAAAAGCCTGCCACTCTGTTTCATGCTTCTTGGTTTCACTGCCACTGTCTCTCAGCTGGATGTCCCTGCCAGGGCATCTCTGCCAGGCATCTCTGCCAGGGAGGCCCGGGACAGGGATCTCGGGTCCAGGGACATACTCCATTCCAGCTCCAGCTCTTCTCTCTTGATGGCAGTGAGATCTCCACCCCCCCACCCCCTCTCGGAGGGCTCATTTTAAGCGAAGGAACATAACAAAACTAACCAATCCTCACCTTAGAGTTCTACACACCTTATTTGCATGGTCTCACCCAGTAATCTGGTGGGAGTTACAAAGACTATGGCTACCATACCAAGTAATTACTTAACCTTTTTGTATCTCACTTTCTTCATAATAAAATAAGGATAATAGTCATATGTGTCTCATAGGGTTACTATGAGAATTAAGTTAATATTAATTGCTTAGAGTAGAACCTGCACATAGTGAGCACTATTTATGTTGTCTAATTTTTTAAATTGTCATTTCACTGTTGTTGTTATGTGCCATCAAGTCGGACCCGACTCATGGCGACCCCTCCTTGGGTTTCCGAGGCGGTATCACTACAGAAGTAGATTGCCCAACCTTCCTTCCCAGGAGTGGCTGGTGGGTTTGAACCGCTAGCCTTCTGGTTAGCAGCCTAGCACTGCCATTTTTTCCAACTTTATCTCCTGAAGTACTAATTTCTTAAAACTACTTTTTAAAGTGCTCACTTGAAAAACATAAACCTATTTTATTCTCATCCTAAGCAGTGATAATTGTGGAATCTACTTAAAATAAATGGCTAACTAGTAAAATTTAAGGAGCTCTGGTAGCGTAGTGGCTAAGGCACTTGACTGCTAACCAGAAGGCTGGTGGTTCAAACCCACCAACCACTCCTCGGAAGGAAGGTTGGGCAATCTACTTCCGTAGTGATACTGCCTCGGAAACCCAAGGAGGGTCGCTATGAGTCGGATCTGACTCGACAGCACATAACAACAACAACAACAATAAAATTTAAAATGGTTTTAAAAATTCCATTGCCATTGAGTTGCTTCTGACTCATAGTGACCCTATAGGACAGAGTAGAACTGCCCCATAGAGTTTCCAAGGCTGTAAATCTTTACAGAAGTAGACTGTCTCATCTTTCTCCTGTGGAGAAACTGGTAGGTTTGCACTATTCACCTTTTGGTTAGAAGTGAGTGCTTTAACCACTGTCATACCTGGGCTCCTTAATATGGTCATGAATACCCCCTTAAAGCCATCATACAGAGCCTCTCAGTTTGTGGGTTAACCCTGCCCTAATGGCAGGAGACCTGGCTCTGTTCCAAGGTCACCCCTCCCATTAAGCAGCCGCACCATCTGAGCAGCAGGGGCAGTGGCCTGCCCTCAGGGATGTCTGATCCCTTTTTTGTCTTGCCCCGAAACACCTTTTTTCAGCCCATTTTCCTTAACCTCCCACACATGTTTAGGGGCGATGACTCTGGGGCCTTGCACCCTCTACTTTGGTTATCCCTCCTCTGCTCCTGCCTCGCTTATAGCTCCCAAGCCCCCTACTTCTCTCTGACAACGCCTCATGGGGGAATTCGTGGAGCCACATAGATCCCCTCCCCATCCGCTCCCTCGGGGCTGGCCGGCTTCTCTTCCAGGCCCTGGACGAACCTACCACAGCCTGTCCAAATATCCCTGCCACTGGTTCTGGGAAAGGGCCAGGAATGGGAAGATGTGACTCCCCTTTACCACCTGTGTGGCCCCAACCTCTGGCAGGCCTGTCTGCCATCCTCACCCCTGCTGGAAGGCCTGCCTCTGGTCTAACGTCCATCCCCAGCTCCATTAGTTACCCTGAAGCCTCCCCTCTTTGTTCTTTCTCTGTGCTCTTTCTCATCTCTGTGCCTTCTTCCCTTTCCCCATCTTTCACCCCGTTCCTCTTTTTCCTTCTCTTCCTTCCTCTCCCCTGTTCTCCCCTCTTCTGCCATCTTGCTGCTCTACTTGCTGCTCAGTACCCTGGTGGCCTTGTCTCATGGGCTTTCTCCTCCTTCTCTGTGCTTGCAGTTTCTGCCTCAGGCCACGATGGTGTGCTGTTCCAAGTAGCTGCTGCCTCTGGGAGGAGGACCTCCTTGGCAGCCCAGCAGGTGAGTGTGTGTGTGTGTGTGGGGGGGGGGTTGGAAAGGTGGCAGGGACCCAGGTGTGGGAGAGGGGAGGCTCCTTGGAGGCTGAGCCATGAGGTCCCATTTTCCATTTTGAAAACTTCGCTTGGGAGGCCGGTTGGGAGGCCGAGGGTGAGGCTCAGATCTTGGGAGCCTCTAAGAAGGCATCAGAGGGATGGGACCGGGCAGGGACTAGAAAATTGTCACTGTCTCTGCTTATTGATTCTCCTTCTTGTCTGTGAATTTTGGTCTCTTTCTCATTCCCAGTCTGTATTCTTCATCACATTATCTTTTTTCAGTTATTATTATGGTAAAATACATGTAGCACAACATTTGCCATTTTAACCACTTTCAGGTGTACAATTCAGTAACACGGCTTATATTCACCATGTTATGATGTTGTGCAACCATTACCACTATTTCTAAATTTTTTTTTTTTTTTAACCTTTCCTTTTATTGAAAGGCGCTCTGGTGGCTCAGTGCCTAAGGCATTTGACTGGTAACCAGGAGGTTGGCAGTTCAAACCCACCAGCCACTCTGTGGGAGGAAGATGAGGCAATCTACTAACGTAAAGATTTACCACCTTGGAAACCCAGTGGTGGTCACTATGAGTCAGAATTAACTCGATGGCAGTGGGTTTGGTTTGGTTTTGGTTTTCTTTCATTGTGGTAAATTGTCATTTCAACGTTCTTCACAAGTACAATTCAGTGACTTTAGTTATGTTCATCATGTTGTTCAACCATCACTATTACCCATTTCCAAATTTTTCTTTCACCCTTAACAGAAGCTCAGTGTTCCTTCAACACTATCACGTTATCTCTTAAAGTTTTATTTTTTTAAAGTGGTACCAAATTAAAAAGATGACAGGGGCATAGTGAAAGGGAACTGTCACTTCCCCTCCTGTTCTCCCAGCTGCCCAGTTCCTCTCCCCAGAGACAGCCAGTTTTCATGTACCTGTCCAGAGGTGTTCTTTGTAGACGTGTGTGCGTGCAGCCCTCGGGGTGGTTGCCTGAGTTGATGCAGCTCGCGCCCCCATACATGTCAGAGTAGAGCTGTGCTCCCGGGGTTCTCAAGGCTGAGCCTTTGGGAAGCAGGTTGCCAGGCCTTTCTTCTGAGGCTCCTCTGGATGGGTTTAGACCACCAGCTTTTCAGTTAGTAGTTAAGCACTTAATTATTTGTGCCACCCAGAGACTCTTGTATGTATAGATACACACTTTTTTTTTCTTTAATCCAGATATTTGCATATTATAACACTATTCTGCATCTTGCTTTTTCACTTAACAGTAAATCTTTAATATACTTTTATGTGAACTTTAGAATCTGTCTGCCTAAAAGAAAATACAGTTGGTGTTTTTAGTTGGGATTACATTAAATTCTAGCTTAACCCTGGAAGAGTTGACATCTTTATGATGTTGAACCAGCTTCTCCAAGAATGTGGGATGCATTTCTGTTTGCTTGTGTCTTCTTTTGGGTCTCTTTTGGGTCCCTCAGTTGCCTTTTTTTTTTTTTTTTTCCAATTTACAGAGTTCAAAATTTAGGGGACACAGATGTATAATGAAAAGCCTCCCTTCTGCCCAGGGACAGATTTTGAGGAAGCTGATGGAACTTGATGTGTTGGGCACCTCCCAGCACCCACAGAGGGGCCCAAGCAATGTGTGTGTCTGGTCATGTGTTATTACAACTTTTACAAAAATAAGATTTTTTTGAATTCTTCTTAAAGAGGGCATCCAAATTGTGTAAGCTTCAAAACATAGCCTACCTGCCGTCAAGTCAGCACTGACTCAGGGCTACCCCGTGTATGTCAGACAAATTGTGCTCCATAGGGCTTTTTCTTCTTAATATTTTATTTTGTTTTTGCTCTTGTTCTTCAGAATCCATAGGGTTTTCAATGGCTGATTTTTTGGAAGTAGATCACAGGTCTTTCTTCCAAGGTACCTTGGGGTGGACTTGAACTTCTAACATTTTGGTTAGCTTCAGGCTCCATAAAATCTGGATCCATCTCCCATCCCCTCAGCCCTTCATTTCCCTTGTCAGCAGCAACCTCTGTGCATCACTTCAGAGACATTTTGTGCGTTTATAAGTAGATATGTACAGATCTAGCCCCTCCCTTGTTTTTTCCCCTTTTATATAAAAGGCATGTTTTGTTGTATACTTTTCTTTATTCATTTAGCAGTATATCTTGAATGTTGTGCCTTATCAAGATGTAAGGAGTTCCTCATTTTTTATGGCTGCTCAGTATTCTCTTGTATAAGTGTACTATAATTTAACCACTGCTCAACTGACAGACACTAGCATTACTTCCAGTCTTTTGTTATGATAGAGTGCTGGAGCAGATAACTTTCTACGGAGGGCATTTTGGATGGTGCTGTGAGACCTTAGGGTAAATGCCTCAGGGTGGCTGAGTCAAAGGGCAGAAGGCCTGGGAATTTTGTTGATTTTGTTTTTGTTTGTGATGTAAGAGACTACATGTGTTATAGAGTACAACTGGCCCATAGAGTTGGTTTTTTTTTTTTTTTCCTTTTTTTAAATTGTGATTTGGGTGAAAATTTACAGAGCAAATTCCTTTCCTATTCAACAATTCATGCACATTTTGTTTCGTACTGTCACTGTAACAGCACTCTTTCCACTTCCTCGCCAGGTTCCCTGTTTCTATTCGCCCATCTTTCCTGCCCCTTCCTGCCTTCTGAACTTTGTTTTTGGCCACATGTTGCCCTTTTGGTCTGGTTTGGTTGATTATCCTTAGGAGCATGTTCCTCACGGGTGTTACTATTCACTTTATGGGCCTATCTGTTGCTTGCTGAAAGGTGATTTCCAGTAGTGGGTTCGGTTCCAGGTTTGAAGGGTATCTAAGGACCATAGTCTTTGGGGTTCTCCCAGTCCCTATCAGACCAGTAAATATGGTCTTTTTTATGATTTTGAATTTTGTTCTACATTTTTCTCCCACTCTGACCAGGACCTTTTGTTGTGATCCCGTTCATAAAGTATTGTTTATTACTATTGTTGCAGGATTGTGTATGTAATAGTATATTTTTGTCTTTTACTCTTGCATGCATCCCAGTGTCTTCCTTTACCTTAATCATGTTGCGCTGACCTCCCTTTCATTGTCTTCACCCAAGTTAATACGTGTCTACTATCTGTGAGTGATTTTCTTTCCCTCCCCTTCCCATCTCTGGTAACCATCAAAGAATCTTTCTTTCTGTATATAAACCTTTTCTTTTTATAAAACTTTTTATAATAGTGGTCTCATACGATATTTGTCTTTGGGTAATTAGGTTGATTCCATCTTTTTGCTGTTGTGAATAATGCTGTAATGACACGGGTGTGCATGTATCTATTCGTGTCACAGCTCTTATTTCTCCCTAGTAGCGGGTTTGCTGGATCACGTGGTATCTCTATTTCTAACTTTTTAAGGAAACACCCGTAGGATTTTCTTGCCTATAAGCTCATGGAAGCAGATCACCAGGCATATTTCTTCTGCAGTGCTCCTGGGTAGGTTTGAACTGCCAACCTTTTGATTCCCAGTTGAGTGCAAACCATTGGCACTACCTAGGGTCCTTGGGTTTGGAGTTTTGATAGCAGTTGTGGCATTGCCCTAGCTAGAGGCACTCCCACCCACATGGAGGGCAATGCCTGTTTCCCAACCCCACTATTAATGCTGTGTATTTTCAGACATTTTACTCTGTCCATCTGATTAGTCGAAAGTGGTGTTTCAGAATATGTGTTCAATTTGTATTTATCCTCATGAAGTTGAATACTTTTTCATACATCTAAGAACCATTTATATTTTCCTTTCTGTGAATTTCTTTTTCCAAATTCTTTGTCCATTTCTTATTATTTTATTGGTGAGTATGTTATTTTTAATTGCTTTTCATGTTTTTTTGAAATTGTTGTTGTTGTTGTTGTGTGCCATCAAGTTGGACCTGACTCACAGCGACCCCTCCTCGGGTTTCCGAGGCAGTATCACTACGGAAGTAGATTGCCCAACCTTCCTTCTGAGGAGTGGCTGGTGGGTTTGAACCACCAGCCTTCTGGTTAGCAGTCAAGTACCTTAGGCATTACGCTACCAGAGCTCCTCTCTTGTGTCTAGTAGAGCTTATTTTAAGCCAGCAGAATGACAAAGCTAACCAATCGCCACATTAAGGTCCTGTACACCTTATTTGCATGGCCTCACCCCCACAAGGGTGCCGTGTACCTTATTTACATTGTTCGCAAGCTAACCAGTCCCCTTGATGGGCCACAAGCATGTCACATCTGTATAGTTCCATCCAGTCATCTGGTGGGAGTCACAAAGAAGATGGCTAAAAGAGCCATACCAGTTAATTCACTGTTGTATCACATGGTCTTTTCTTCTTGGTTACTACCTGATGATTGCTTGTAAATATTGATTTCTATCAGTCATATTAATTTTGAAGTCAGTTGTCTTACTAAATTCTTTATTTCTACCTGATTATTGCTTATAAGTATTGATTTCTGTTATAATTCAAACCCAATTATCTTAAATAATTTTATTGTTTATACTAGCTTTTAAGTTGATTTTCTTGGGCTTTCCAGTTCAAAACCCAAATTATGGGAAAGTAATGAATACTCACCAGCTCCTCCTTGGAAGGAAGGTTGGGCAATCTACTTCCATAGCGATACTGTCTTGGAAACCCAAGGAGGGGTCGCTGTGAGTCAGGTCGACTTGACTTGACGACTTGATGGACAAAACAACAACAGCAACAATGGGTATTTTAGGAACTCTGGTGGCATAGTGCCTAAGGCAGTTCAAACCTACCAGCCACTCCTCAGAAAGAAGGTTGGTTAATCTACTTCTGTAGAGATACTGCCTCAGAAACCCAAGGAGGGATTTGACTTGATGGCAGTGGGTTGAGTAATGGGTATTTTCTTTTCTTCCCAATTTTTGCTTCCCTTTATTTTTGTTATCTAGACTTTCAGAATAAAGTGAAATACTGGTAATAATGGTGGTGAAATGGACACCCTTGTCTCATTCCTGATTTTAAAGGGAAATTTTCTGTTGTTTTTCCATTGAATAAGGTACTGGTTTGGTTTAAGGAAGCATCACTCTGTTATCTTAGCTAAGTTTTTCATTGTGTATTAAATAAGCTGGATATTGAGTTTTATCAAATGTCTCTTTAGTATCTGGAGAGAATTGTATGATCCTTTTAATCAGTAAATAAGAAGCCTTGGTAATATAGTTGTTAAGCACTATGGGACAGTTCTACTCTGTCCTATAGGGTCTTGATTAGTCAGAATTGACTCAGCAGCAACAGGTTTGGATTTTGGTTTTTGATTTGTAGATTACCTCTATCTCTTTGTGTCATCTCTTGACTCATACCAGCTTCGGAGCCCTTGAGTTGCAGGGATGGAGCTCATCCCTCATTGCCCACACAAACTATTTTGAGTGGACAATTGAATGGCCTTTCCTATACATTGACTCCCTGGTCTGGCTTGCTGATGGGAGGGGTTACTCATAGGGTTAGGACCCCATAGGCTATTTGATGCTGGGCTGACTCATCTTCTGGAGCATTGTACTTGCTCCATGGACGTGGAGGTGGAGCAAGGCTCAGCCCCCAACTGGGCATTTGGAGGGACCATCTGTGGTGCTTCTCAATCCCACATATATTCCCTAAGCCCCTGGGCCTGGGCCTAGGCCTCAGCTGGGAATCGGGCCCTCACCTGGGCTTTGCAGAGGCAGTGGGGCGCTGCTAGACATAACATAGTCATGCCAAGGTGATCACGTACCTAATCCCAGAGGTCACGGGGCATTTGCTAGAGAAGGAGACACGTGAGCTGGATGCCAGGAGGCCACAGGGAGGCAAATTTCAGGCAGAGAACATAGTCTGTTTGTTCTGAGATCTGTCAGTACCTGGCTGTGCCTAGTCCGTGGGACATGGAGAAGAAAGCTCAAGGGCAGACTTGAACTCTTGGCATGACAAAGTCATAGAGAGATGCTGATTTGGTGATCATGCCTGGGCAGCTGTGCCTCTGACCTTGTGCCCCTTTGTCTGTTCCAGGTCTGGACAGAGCCCTACCATCTGGGCCTCTGTTGGCAGGAACCATGGCCGAGGCTGGGGATGCTGCGCTGTCGGTGGCCGAGTGGCTGCAGGCGCTGCACCTAGAGCAGTACAGCGGGCTCTTCGAGCAGCATGGACTGGTATGGGCTGCCAGTTGCCATGGCCTCAGCGATGCCCGCCTGGTGGACATGGGCGTGCTACTCCCCGGCCATCGCCGCCGCATCCTGGCCGGCCTGCTCCGCACACATGCACTCCCAACCCCTGCACCTCGCCCCACCCCACGGCCTGTGCCCATGAAACGCCACGTCTTCCGCTCATCACCTGCACCCACCACTCTACCTGAGCCACTGTCTACTGCTAGAGAGGATGAGGGGCTGCTTGCTGCTCCCCCCATCCCACCTCGAAGGAGCTGCATGCCACCTGCCTGCTTCTCAGCCCCACCCACAGCTGCCCCAGACCCTATGCTGCCCCCACTGCCCACCAAGCGACATTTGACAGAGCTCAGCATGCCAGTGCCACCTGTGCCCCCTCGCACAGGGCCCCCCCGTCTACTGGTGAGGTAAGTGGATGCTGTCCAGTGTGGGAGGAACATGGGTGGCAGAGGATCCTGCAGGGTAAATGAGAACTTTGTGGCCTTTGGCATAACATGGAAAAGGGACTTCAGGGGGAGGAAACAGTATGTGCAAAGCTCAGAGATGGGAAGCTCGGTTGGGTACTGAGCAGACAGTGGGACTGAATTTTTGGGTGAGTGCAGGTGAGGCTTGGGGAGGCGGCTAGCAGGATGTGCTGTGAAGGCCAGGCCAGGGAGCCAAGGAGGTTTCAAGCAGAGTGATTGGATGAAATCTGAGGGCTAAAAGGATGACTCTGGCTGCTGGTGATGACTGATGAAGGGAGAGGGAGGGTGGGGAGACCAGGGAGAAGGCTGGGGCGCAGGGCCAGGTGAGAGGCCTCACTCATGCTATGTTAATGAGACAGGAGAGAATTAGGCAAATAGCAAAATGCTGGCAATGGAATGGACAGGGCTTGGGGACTCCTGGGTGTGGATGGAGAGGAAGGGGGGGCCCTGGTGGCCTCCAGTTTTCCATTGTGGGTAACTGGGTAGAGAATGGTGCTGCCACTGAAATGGGATCCAAGGACAGAACTGGGTTTGGGAGGAAGTCTGGAGTTCATTGTGGGGGCTGGTGAGCATGAGGTGGTGTGGAGGACTCAGGGTAAATTCTGGTGTCAGGAAGCAGATGTGGAGAAAATGGGAAGCCTAGGATGGGGGAAGTCACCAGGGAGCAGGACCTCCCAGGACCTGGTGCTTGTGTTCTGTCATGCCCCAGCTCCCTGTTCACCTTGCTCCTGTCAAATGCCAGCAGATCTTGGGCACACCTGTCAGCCTTCTCCTACGCATCCACTCTCCTCCTCAGGACTGTCTTCTCCCCTCTTTGGCTCCTGGTGTTGTTTTTCTTGAGCTTCCTCCTACTTCTGCGAACATTCCAGCCTCATCTCCTTCCTGCCATTTGGTGGGGTACCGCACTGGAGGGAGCAGACCCAGTTGGGACTACATATGTATTCAGGGGTATAGTTTACTAGAATTGCTGTGACAAATTATCACAAGCTTGGTGGCATAAAACAACAAAGTTGTTTCACGTTCTGGAGACCAGAAGTCCAAAATCAAGGTGTGGGTAGGGCTGTGCTCTTGCTGAACGCTGCAAGAGCTTTTCCTGTCCCTTCTGGTGGCTCCTGGCGTTCCTTGGCTCATAGATAACGTCACTCTCATCTTTCCATCCACTGTCACTGTGTCTCTGATCTCCCTGTCCTTTCTCTTATGGGGACACTAGTTATTGGGAGAGTCCCTGGGTGGTGCAGGCGGTTAGCACAGTTGGCTGCTAACCAGAAGGTTGGTGGCTCCAGTTTACCTGGAGGTTCCTCAGAAGAAAAGCCTGGCAATTGACTTCTGAAA
>NW_006921661.1:9486396-9522907 GCF_000298275.1 Orycteropus afer afer
CAGAGATGCTGAGAAACTTGCCCAGAGTGATCCAGCCCAGCTGAGGGGATGCAGGGGATCCATTCGTGTACTTGTGTGCAATTACCATAGACATGAACCCTCTCAGCATGCTTCCCTGAGAGGGAGAGCTCTCATTTCTAATCTGGGCTCCCAAGATCATTCTGCAGGGGTCCTCCCAGCCTGTTCTGGGCCTCAGTTTTCTCCTTCGGCACCTGGATGCCTGGAAATAGCTAGGGATGAAGGAGTATTTGCTAAGGGGGGCAGCTGCCAGCTGGAGTCACACCAAAAGACCTCCATCCTGTGTCCCTGACTGCTTGGCAGCCCAGCCAATCACTGGTCTTTCTGAGGGCCTATCACTTGTTGCCAGGGTGGAACTTGCTCCCTTCAACAAGCTGCTTTTCCAGCTTTTCTGGGTCTCCTTGTGGGAGCAGAGAGGAGGTGAGACACCACCAGAACCACCCAGAACTAGTGCTTCCTAGGCATCTACTGTTGCCCCATAAGGCCCAGCAAGACTGCATTGAGGGTGGCAGTTGTCCCGTTCCAGCTTCCAATGTGTGTGTGTGGGGGGGCACTCAGGGAGGTGGGAGGAAGTCTCTGCCCCGGGGGATTCTGGGTGACTTTTTTCTTTCTCTTTCTCAGTTAGTGTTTTCAGGAAGTATATGCTGGCTCCAGGGCTGCAGGGGGCGGGAGGGGCGGGGGTAGACGGAGAGCAGGAAGCTCTTCTAGGAGAGACCAGAGCTAGACACAGACCAGACATACACACTCACACTCACTTGCCCAGACAGAGCCACAGTTACACACAGAAACGCACACACACACACACACACACAGATGTGCAGAGCCATACCTGTACCCAGACACCTCCCAGAAAACACTTTGCCTCAGACACGCCCAGGGAACGGGGCCAGTCTGTGTTTGCGACCAGGCTAGGCCTGACGAAGGCTGTGTAGGCAGGCATGTAACACGCACAACATATAACAGCATACAACACATACACACGCTGAGCCTGGCTGGCCAGAGCCCTGTGAGACCTTGGGCCCAGGACCCGGCAAGCATCTGAGGGTGAGCAAGGGGCAGCCTGGGCTGGGGGTGGGAGAGAGGCTGGCTGTAGCTGAGAGCCTGGGGAGGCAAGAGTCCTTGCCTGCCTGTCACTTCTGGGCTGGCTTTTCTAGGGTGTTCTCCCCCGTCTCTTTTTTGCCCTGAGAATTTTCTTTCTTCTTTTACTTTTTCCTCCTCGGGCCTCTTCCTTCTCTCTCCTGTCTCCGCTCACTCTCCCCTATTTTTCCTGGTCTCACCTCTTTGTAAGCCCCTCCCTGGACCCACTGGTAGCTCACAGTGCCTATTTTCTGGGCCTTTCACAGTCTCCGCCCCATAGGCTTCTCTTCTATGGGGTTTTTGCCCTTCAGGAACCTGGTGCTGATCTCCTCAGTTCGGGTGCTTGCTCTTAGCTCACCTCATCCCTTTGGGGAGTCCCTGAGGGAGGTTTATCTCAGTGTCAAGTTCAAAGACATTGTGGTCTGGGCAGCTCTTGCCTGGTGCCCACCTCCCAGGCCAGGGTCATAGGGAGACATGCAGAGGGCTGGCACTTAGTTGGTGTGGAGCCAGTGATGCTTCCTGTCTATCCTCTTCAGGGCTGCTAGTGTGGTGGGTGCCATCTGTGGAGTTGGAGGCCTGGGCTTCAGTGTGGGGGCAGGCCTCTCTCCCCCCAGTTGTTGTGGATCCTTAATGAACTCAGCAATCCTGTGCTTGGGTCACTGGGGACACAGACAGGACTCTAAGCAGGTCCTGCTTGTACACCTGGCATTGCCCTAGCTTTCCTGTGCCCATAGCTTATCTTTCCATAGGTTCCAATGGATACCTGCACCCTCTTCTCCTCCCAGTACAGCCCTGAGATAGGCACTTGGGAGAGGGGCTGGGGAGAGGTCCCTGAGGGTTGAACTTCCTCCTCCCATCCTCAGGAACTGGGACAAAGCCAAGCCCAAAAGGATAGCATTGCCATGGGAGACTGACATCAGACCCATCCTCTGTCTCGTCTTGCCCTCCACAGCAGGGCTGGCATGTGGGGAGGCTCAGTGTAGACCTGGTGGTGGGAGTGCCATGAAGGGTCCAAACAGGCTGTGTGAGTTTAAAGGGGGCAGTTAAGTGGACTTCTTGGGAGGGGGGGGGTCCTGTCCTGAGCATAGTAAAATCGATGATTCTGGGTCTTTGTGGGGATTAAATGAAGAAAAGCCCCTGGCAGAATGCCTGGCACATAGTGAGGTTGAGCCCAGATCTCTCTGAGGCCCGTGTGACATCCTGAGGGAAAGGTCCTGACCCCAGGAGGGGATGTGGGCCTAGGTCCTTGGTCCCCTGAGTGAAGCAAGTATACTGAGTGATGGTAAATGTCAGCTGTTTTCCCAGGGAGAAGTGCTGAGAGCTGGGTGAGGCCTTGGTTGTGAGGATGGGTGCCAGGTTAATGGGGTGCTGTTGTGTGGAGGGGTAGGGGAGCTGCTGACTTCCAGCAATCAGTATGCCAGTGGGTTCACTCACCGCTGCTGGGTGGTATCAGGGACACAGAGAGGAATTGGCTCAGGGGGCTCACAGCATGTACAAAAGCTGAGAGGTGGACTGCAGACAACACATTCTACAAAGTAAAATCCCAGGAAGGGCTTTCTGTGCTGTGGTGTGAGCAGAAGTGGCTAGGACAGGACCAGAGGAGGGCTGGAGGGGCTGACTTTTGGGTCGCATGAAGGTCAGGGACAGCCACGAAGGAAGCAAGAGGCAAGGACTGAGGCCCAGACCCCAGGGCACAAATGAGGAAGTGGACAGCTGGGAAAGCTTGCCCCTGTGGGAAGAGGGGGGAGGTCAAGGTGGGGGAGAGATGTCCCCAGGTCTGGACCTGGGCCCACCTCTTGGCCCCCCTGCCAGGAGTCCAGGGGCTGAGGTTGAGCCCAGATCTCTCTGAGGCCTGTGTGACATCCTGAGGGAAAGGTCCTGACCCCAGTAGGGGATGTGGGCCTAGGTCCTTGGTCCCCTGAGTGAAGCAAGTATACTGAATGATGGTAAGCATGAAGGTGAGGGTGCCCCCAGGAGGCCCCAACCCAGCCTGGGCATGAGGGAAAGGGAAGGCTTACAGTGGAGGGGGATTCTGATAGGGGCTTTTAAGGAGGAGGAGGACTTAGGGCAGGGTGATCCAAGTAGAAGGAACAGTGTATGCAAAGGCCTGGAAGTGTGCACTTATGGAATGCAGCTCCATTAAGTCTGGCTAGAATGTGAGTGGGTGGTGAGTCCAATACTAGCCTGAGATATTCAAGCTGTCATCACTGTTTGGCCCATCTGCCTGCCTTCATGTGAGATTGATTTCTGTAGAGATAGAAAGACATGAGGGGAGAGCTAGGCAGCCACCCTGAAGGAGGCTCTGAAGCAGCTTCCTAGCCCAGCCTGTGGGGCCTAAGCTTCCTCAAGCCACAGCCAGGGTGAGAGAGTTGTGTTGATGACACGTGGGAGTGATGGTCACTTACAGAATTGTCAAGAAGGCCAGAGACAGGTCAACTGAGGCACAGACAAATGAGGCTACCTGCTTGAGGTCACAAACTAAGGAATGGTACAACTGGAATTCAAACCCATGTCTGCCTGGCTCCAAAGCCCTGTCTGTTACTAGGCCCAATTTATACCAGTTGCTCTGGTATAGTTATTAGTTGTTATTGTTAGCTGCTGTGAAGTTGGCCCCCACTCATGGTGACTCCAAGCACAATGGGATTGGGCTGTTGTGTTACGTAAGGTTTTCATTGGCTGATTTTTTGGATGTTGGTTGCCAGGCCTTTCTTCCTAGTCTGCCTTAATGTGGGAGCTCCACTGCAAACCTGTTTAGCATGATAGCAACATACAAGCCAACCCTTCACTGCTAGACAGCTGGTGGCTGCTCTTGAGGTACCTTGGCTGGGAATCAAACCTGGGTCTCAGGCACAGAAAGCAAGAATTTTCCCACTGAACCACCACTGCCCCATTGTGATTAATGCTGCTGTTGTTGTTATATGCCGTTAAGTTGGACCTGACTCCAAGGCGGTATCACTATGGAAGTACATTACCCAATCTTCCTTCCAAGGAGTGGCTGGTAGGTTTGAACCTCCAGCCTTCTGATTAGCAGTCAAGTACCTTAGGCACTATGCTACCAAAGCTCCTTCTTTTTAAAAAAACTCTCAGAAAATTGTAGTTTATATGATTATGTGGTCACCCTACTCTTAACAAGACACCCTGGTGGTACAGAGGTTAAAGTGCTTTGTTGCTAACTGAAAGGTCAGTACTTTGAACCCATCAGATGCTCTGTGGGAGAAAAATGGTGGCAGTCCGCTTCTGTAAGGATTGCAGCCTTGGAAACCCTCTGGGGCAGTTCTGCTCTGTCCTACAGGGTTGTTAATGAGTCAGTGGAATGGGTTTAGTTTTCTTTGATCTGCTACTTTTAACCATCTTGACTCAGGACCCTCACATATCCCCCAGCCCCAGGTGTAAGGTCTACTGTGTGTGTTCCCCCTAATCCAATGGAACAGCCCTGTTAGGCTAAGGGCCCAGCCTGGGGAGGGTCAGCCCTGCCCAGGAGTGCCCAGTCTTGGAGTGAGCATAGAGGGGCAGAGCAGATGGGTTCACAAGTCACGTGGATAGAGCAGAAGTGGCTGAAGGAATAGGGGAGCAGGCACCGAGTGGTTGGAGCTCTGGCAGAGTTGGGGACTCTGGGGGCCCTGTCCTTAGTAGAGGGCCACTCTCCTTCCCTTGGGGTTTTCCTACATGCTGTGCCTTCCCGATACCACTTCCCCTTTCCTGGGGCTGGCCCTGACTTAGCAGGACTTGAGCCTGTGCAGTAAGTAGGCTGGGGTCAGTCAGGAGACTTCCTGGAGGAAGAGGTCAGGTGGGGCTCAGAGGCTCAGAAGGGGCCTCCTTGCTCCCACCTTCTTGGGATAGTCTCTTCCCTGGAAAGGCACTGCTGGGAGAAGAGCCCTTTGTATCAGTTTGCCCTTCTTGCCATGGTCTCAACAGCTGTCAGAGCTGTACTTGCATCCAAGAGAGAATGTTAGTTTGAGTCTAGATCCTGAGTCTGTGTGGCTGGTGTGAGGATGCTGGCCTCAGAGAAGTCCTCAGATCCTTCCTGGTCATGGCCTCATTTACCACTGGTGTTTGAGCTTGCAGCTATGGTGCTGGACTGCCTGGGTTCAAATCCTAGCTTTGAGACCATGGACAAATTACTCAGCGACTCTGTGTCTCAGTTTTCTTTTCTGTCAAGTGAGGATAATAATAATCCTTACTTTATAGATACTTTGTGATGAGTTAATGAATAAATTCATGCAAAGAAATTAGAAGATGATTGGGAATATATATGTCTACATATGTACATACCCCTAACCATCTTCTAAATACTTAACACAGATTTTATATATATATATATATACACACACACACACACACACACGCATGTATGTATGTATGTAGATATATACACACATACGCACGTATATATATGTATCTGTATATATATATAAACCACTGCCATCAAGTTGGTCCCAATTCAGCAACCCTCCTTGGGTGTTTGAGCTGGTATCACTACGGAAGTAGATTGCCCAGTCTTCCTTCCAAGGAGTGGCTAGTGGGTTTGAACTACTAGCCTTCTGGTTAGCAGTCAAATGTCTTAGGCACTATGCCACCGGAGCTTTTAATAATAGTTATATGACTTTTATTAATTAATAACAATTAGTTGATCCAGGCATTCATCTATTAATAACTATCTTTACTTAATAAGGATTATTTAATCTAGGTATTCATTTATTTATAAATTCCTGCTGAGTACTGGGAACACAGATGAACAAGATAGATGTGGAGCTTGCCTCAGGGAGCCCACATGCTAGGGAGGAAGGCTTCAGGATAGGCGGACACCTCCCAGGATGATAAGGACAGCAGTGGAAACATAGACTGGGATGGGAGGGTTGATGCTGCTTGGGCCCTGAGGACGAGGAGGAACAGGTGGGCAGATTCCCTATTGCTGCCACCTTCCCCTCAGCCGTGGCCCAGCCCTGGGGAGCTTTGGAAGCTAGGCCCCCTCAGCCCTGCTTGGTCCTGGAAGGACAGAGGCTTTCTCTGCTTCCTCTAGAGCACAATCTGTCTGGCCCTGCCTGAGAAGCTTGAGATTCTGCTCCCAACTGATTACAGGCCTGGCTCCCAAGGACCCCTTCCTCTTGGGCTCTGAGGCAGCAGTATAATGGATTGATTTACCTGTCAAGAGGTCCCCAAGGACATTGTATCTGACCAGCTGGGCCAAGTTCCAACCATGGGTTTGTCCAGGTCATTCTCTGTCTGGTCTCTAGGCACCCAGCCACTTTTGTCATCATTCACTCTTTCATTTACTTTCCTCCTAGTCCTAATGATCAACGTGTCCACCTTTCTACCCACCCAGTCATTCACCTACCCACCTATCTGTCCACCTGTCCATCTGCCTATCCACCTACTCACCCATCATCTATCAAGTTGTCCACCCACCCATCAACCTAACCAACCATTCATCCATCTACCCATTCTTCCTCCCTCCCTCCATTTGTTGCCAGCCTATCCACCCACCCACCCATCTAACATGCTCTTATTGTTGACTCAGCGGGGCCTTGTGATGGGTCATGGGGATACTAAGGCAAGTCATATGCTGCCCCTGCCTTAAAGAGACTCATGGTCAAGTGGAGAAACAGCCTGTTACAGTGCCTACCAGGAATTCTTCTTGTTGTTGTTGTTGTTGTTATGTGCCGTCGAGTCGGCCCCGACTCATAGCGACCCCTCCTTGGGTTTCCGAGGCAGTATCACTACGGAAGTAGGATTGCCCAACCTTCCTTCCGAGGAGTGGCTGGTGGGTTTGAACTGCCAGCCATCTGGTTAGCAGGCAAGTGTCTTAGCCACTATGCTACCAGAGCTCCCGGAATTCTTCTTAGGTCCTACTAAACATTCAGACGATCAAGAGTACCAGAGGCTACACTTGGCATCAAATTCGCTTAGCAGTAGTAAGGGTGGGAAACAGCTTGATAGCTGGGCCACGTCAGGTATTGTTCTCTGTAGGAGCTCATTGTGCACGTCACACAGCCATCCGGGAACATTCTCTGTGGCCCCTCAGGTGACAACTCAAAGGTGAGGAAATGAAACTCTCAGTGAACAGGTGTTGGAGCCACCCTGGCTTAAAAGCTTCTTGTCCCAGGGAGCCAGTGTCTCTTGTAAGAACTCCACAGGCCTGGCTTCAGATAGATCCCTGCAAAACATATGCCCAGTGACCACCTGCAGGGAAGCCCCAAGCTATGACATCTCCTTCAGGTGTGGAGTTTGTTTATAGTTTCTTCTAGGCCACATGCAGTTCCTCAGTCAGGACATTTTTACCAAAAGCAGTATTGCCTAGTAACATGGTTGACACACCTACTATAGCCAGTTTCTAGGGGAACAGAGCTAGAAAGGTATCTGAAGATAGCCATCTGAAGTTCTCACACAGAGTAGAAGAGTTTGGTAACCCTTTACCCATAGATGGAGAGACAATTATGTTACTGTTCAAAAAAAAAAAAAAAAAACCCACTGCCATTGAGTTGGCTCTGACTCAGCAACCCCTCCTTGTATTTCTGAGGCAGTATCACTGCGGAAGTAGATTGCCCAACCTTCCTTCCGAGGAGTGGGTGGTGGGTTTGAACCGCCAGCCTTCTGGTTAGCAGTCACATGCCTTAGGCACTACGCCATCAGAGCTCCCATGTTACTGTTACTGTTAGGTGCTCTCAAGTCGGTCCTAACTCACAGTGACCCAGTTGCACAGTAGTTGCTATGCTTGAGCCTGGTATGCAGCCTCTGTGTCAGTCCATCTTGTTGAGGGTCTTCCCCTTTTTCTGCTGACCCTCTACTTTACCTAGCATGGTATCTTTCTCTAAGGACTGGTCCCTTCTGACAACATGACCAAAGTATGAGAGATGAAGTCTGGCCGTTCTTTCTTCTAAGGAGTATTCCGGCTGTACCTCTTCCAAGACAGATTTGTTCACTCTCCTGGCAGTCCATGGTACATTCAGTATTCTTTGCCAACACCACAATACAAATGCATCAGTTCTTCTGTGGTCTTCCTTATTCATTGTCTAGCTTTCACATGCATATGAAGCAATTGAAAATGCCATGGGTTGAGTCAGGCGTACCTTAGTCTGCAAAGTGAGATCTTTGCTCTTAAGCACTTTAAAGAGGTCTTTAGCAGCAGATTTTCCCAATGCAGTATGCTGTTTATTTTCTTGACTGCTGCTTCCATGAGCATTGATTGTGGATCCAAGTAAAATGAAATCTTGACAACTTCACTATTGTCTCTGTTTATCACAGTGTTGCTTACTGGTCCGGTTGTAAGGATTTTTGTTTTATTTTGAGCTGTAATCCAAAAGGAAGCCTGTAGTCTTTGATCTTCATCAGTAAGTGCTTCAAATCTTCTTTGCTTTCAGCAAGCAAGGTTGTGTCATCTGCATATTGCAGGTTGTTAATGAGTCTTCCTCCAACTCCAATGCTGCGTTCCTCTTCATAAAGTCCAGCTTCTCAGATTATTTGCTCAGCATACAGATTGAATAAGTATGATGAAAGAATACAACCCTGATGCACACTTTTCGTGATTTTAGATCATGAAATATCCCCTTGTTCTGTTCAAACACCTGCTTCTTGGTCTATGTACAAGTTCCACATGAACACAATTAAGTGTTCTGGAATTCTCATTCTTAGCACTGTTATCCATAATTGGTTATGATCCACACAGTCAAATGTCTGTGTATAGTCAATAAAACACAGGTAAACATCTTTCTGGTATTCTCTGCTTTCAGCCAAAATCCATCTGACATCAGTATACCAAAAATCAAAGTCACTGCCATCAAGTCTGATTTGACTCATAATGACCCCTCCTTAGGTTTCTGAGGAGGTATCACTAAGGAAATAGATCGCCCAATCTTCCTTCCAAGGAGTGGCTGGTGGATTTGAGCCATCAGCCTTCTGGTTAGCAGTCAAATGCCTTAAGCACTGCGCTACCAGACCTCCCGATATTAGCATGGGGAGATGGAAATAGCCACAGGTCCTAAAAAGCACGTGGACTATGGCATTGGAGGTTAGAATTCAAATCTTGGCCCAAGAGATGCTTAAAAAAATGATCTGTAATCCTTTGTAGGACCCTTGGGTGGCACAGATGATTAAGTGCTGAACTGCTAACCCAGAGGTTGGCAGTTTCAACCTACCCAGAGGTACCTCAGAAGAAAGGCCTGGTGACTTAGTTCTGAAAGATCACAGTCTTGAAAGTCCTTTGGAGAAGTTCTATTCTATACACAAGGGGTCACCATGAGTTGGAATCAACTTGATGGTAACTGTTTTTTTTTTTGTTTGTTTGTTTTAATCCTTCGTATAAAACTCATAATGGAGGGTGAGGGGAGCATAGAGGGAAACAGGTCAGGGAAGGCTTTCGGCGAAGGTGAACTTGAATTTGCAGATGTTCCCCAGACAGAGAACAGGGAGAAGAGCATTCCTGGTGGAGCTGAGCAGGCGCCAAGCCTGGCCTTGTAATTGTACCCAGCAGATCCCACTGCTCCTGCCTAGTCCTTGCTTGCTTTGGCAGGAGTCACAAACTGTCGATCACTGCTAGGAAGGTTAGGCAACAGCCCCAGGTGAAACTAACTTGTAGGAAAAGTTGCTGCCCTCATTAATGTTCCACTTGGCCCTTGTGGGACATTGGCAGGGACAGCAGGTGTGTCTAGGCCTCCAGGGCTCTCCTGGTACAGGATATACTTTGTCTTGGTGAATCTTCCAGCCACCTGGCCAGGTTAGTAATACAGTGTCCAGTTGATAGAAGAGGAAACCAAGGCTGAGAGGGGCTAGGTGCTTGGATCAAGACACACAGGAACTAAGAGGCCAAATCCTTGATGCCAAAGCCTTTCAGGAGACATGCCACCTGTAGGGAACCGTGTGATCAATGCCGTGACAGACAGAAAGGAGCCCTATGGCTGGGGGGTCAGGGGAGCCCCGAGTCTGGCCTCAGGGAGCCAGGGAAGACATTCTGGTAGGAGTGATAGCAGAGATGAGGAGCCATGTTGTAAGAGAAGAGATTGGTGGGATGAAGTGAGTATCTGAGGGGTACCCAGGAGGTGGTGAATACACAAATCTGAGGCAGGAGAGAAGGTGGTCTTTATCTAGAGACTTATATTTGGGGAACTCAGGAGTTAGTTTCAAAGGTTTATGCCCTTGACCTCAGTGACCATTTCAATCCTGCTGTCCTTGTCTTCCCTTTGCCAACAAATACCTTCCTACCCTTAAAAGCTCAGTTGAAGCATCGCCTCCTCCAGAAAGCCTCCCCTGAGTGCCCAAGCTGGGGTTTCCCTCTCCCCAATTTTGGTCTTTATCGATCCTTGAGAGCAGAGCCCAGTGGGTACATGTGGCTAGAGCACTGGGCAGAGGTAACCTTGTCATAGCAACATGGGACCAACTCATGCAGGCCAAAGAGAGTGCTTACTTTCTTGGTCTTTTGGGAGCTAGGAAGGGTGTTGGGTGGGGGAGTGAGGGTTGCGTGTACCTATCTGCAGGAGTTTTGCTGCAGCTCAGGTGAGCTGGCAGCTCAGTGGGTTTGAGTCCTGGCTCCATGGCTTACTAGCTATGTGACATTGGCCCCGTGACCCAGCCACACTGAGCTAACCCCTTGTTGCCCAACTTCTGTTCTATTCCCAGCCTTCCTTCCAAGGAGGAAGAGTTACTGCTGCCATCACTGTCATCCACTTCCCAGCCAGAGCTTGAAGAGCCCCCATCCACCATTTCCTGGGGGCCTCCCCAACCCCTATCTCTACCTCCCAGTCTCCCGGAGATCCCCCCAAAGCCTGTACGCCTGTTCCCAGAGTTTGGTGAGTACTGTAGCCAGGGAGGGGGACAGGGCTCTAGGTGGGTCCTCAGGGTCCAGATCTCCTGAGTGTGTGCAAGGATCACACTCCCCTTTCTGCCAGGCCCAGACACTGAGTCACATTGTTCAATACCTGAGCCAAATTCTGCTTGTGCCACCGACCCACCATACAGCTCCTGGCAAGTCACTCATCTCTCTGAGCATCAATTTTTCATCCTCAAAATGGAGACAGTAGCCATCTATTTGACTTACTGACTAAAGTGTGGGGACATGGCAAACTTTCTGAGTTACCCATGGTTTAAAGTCTGGGAATATCTTCCATGGTCTGAGTGGTTTGCTTTCCCTGGGGTTGTCTACTTCTCTTGATTCTCTGATTATCTTGTTTTTTTCCTTCGCATTTTTTGAGCAATCCCTGCCCCAGCCCCATAAGGTCAAACCTCCCTTTGGTCGCTGGCCTCTTCTCAGGGTGCCCCTTAGTGCATACCACAAGGTCCTGGGGGTATAAATAGCACTTCCTGTCCCTTGTGCCTTTTTTGAAAACCAGGCTAGGGTCAGGGTTGAGGTCTTTCTTAGACTGGGGGTGGCCTTTGTGAAACCAGGCTGAAGTACCCCAAGAGAGGAGGGCAGGCATCTTGTTTCTGATTCTCCCCCAATCCCTGTCTTTCTTAGATGACTCTGACTACGATGAGATCCCAGAGGAGGGGCCAGGGGCCCCAGCCAGCGTGATGACTAAGAAGGTAGGGCAGTGTTTAGGGGCTGGTCTGTCTGTCTGCCTGTTGGGAGGGTGAGAGAGCTGCCTAACGCCCTTTCAGATCCTGGGGGCTGCAGGGACCCTGTCCTGAGGACTACCAAAAAGAGAATGGGGCCGAGAGTCATTGTCTGGCCAGATAGATGTCAGGGTTCAAGCATAGCCCATGAACTCTGTGCCAGGAGTCTGAGGCCTCTGTGGCTCTGGCTGCAGTCTTTGGCTGTATCTGGATGTGTGTGCTCCCTCCCCCGTGTTCTGAGCACATCTGTCTCAGAGTAGCTGTCCATCTCTCTGGTCGTCTGTCTTTCACTTTCTGTGTCTCTCTATCCCTGAGTCTCTTCCTTGACCCCTCTGTTGTTCTGTCTTTGTCTCTGCCCTAGGTCTGCTTCTGCTACTGATTCTCTCTGTGCCTGGGGCCCTGTCTCTTTGGATCTCTGTGTGGCCTCTTTTGCAGGGGGGTTGTGGGGAGGTGGTATTTGTGAGGAAACAGAAGTAAAAGTGCTGAATTGTCTGGTTTGGGCATGGAGTGGACAGGGGCGGGGGTGCGGTGGCCTTTGGGTGGCTGTAATCTGGGACTTGAGGGGAAGTGTGACGCTGAGTGGGTCTGGGCGGGGCAGGAGGAGCCCCCACCAAGCCGAGTCCCACGGGCCGTGCGAGTGGCCAGTCTGCTGAGTGAGGGGGAGGAACTGTCGGGGGACGACCAAGGGGATGAGGATGAGGATGACCACGCCTATGAAGGTGTTCCCAAGTGAGTGTCCACTTCTCTTGTATGGCTCACCCACCCAGCCACCCTCCTTCCCAAAGCCCAGCCCTTCTATCTCCTTATCCCCTACCCTATGAGGGTCCCTGCCCTGGTCCCTGGTAATGACCACATGGCCCCCGGTGCCCTCATTCTCCCTCCTCTTCCCTAAGCGGTGGATGGCACACTGGCAGCCTGAGCTTGCCCTTGCCCAGTGACTCTGTGATTCCTGAGCTCCTGCCATCCCCCATGGACGGGCTGCCTGGGGGTCCCACCCCTGTCACACTGGTCATTAAGGCCGGCTGGCTGGACAAGAACCCACCACAGGGGTGAGTGAGGCCTGTTGGGTCCTGCTAGTGGCTTGCTTGGGTAGTGGTGGGGGGATGGGATATCACCCAGGGTACTGGTATCATGGCTTCAAAAACCAGAGAGAATAAGGTGATTTAAGCAGGTCTCCTTCTAGGTAGACTGCAATGTCTGTTATCTCTACCAGCCCTGTTTTACTGCCCTTAAAATTGGGAAGTCCTACTTTATATCTTACTTCAATTGCTCTTATTGTAGGTAAAGTCTATTTCCTTCTCAGGGACCATCTGCAACTTTTTCTTCCTTTATATGGCTGTTCCTAATGTGTGTAGTTGTCAGAGGGGATTAGGGTGATCCTGGAACCTCTTCCCTCATTCCCAGTTCCTCTGCTCTGTTGCCCCTCTTCCTGTCCCGCTCTAGATCTTATATCTATCAGAAGCGATGGGTGAGACTGGATGCTGAATACCTGCGATACTTTGACAGTAACAAGGTGAGGCCCACGTGGGTCCCTGACCTGGCCCCTACCCTAGTCTGACCTGAGCCTAGCCTTACACTGAACCCCAAATCTTTGGGTGGAATCTTTCACAGATGAGTCCTGGCCAGAGTCCAAGTCTGACTCCTTGTACCTTATTCTCCTGGCCCAATGGCCAGCAGTGGGCCATGGTCAGGGTTAGCATAGGGACTGTCCCTGACCACCTGTGGGAAACAGGGATGCAGTCTTCATTTCACCTGAGGGTGAGAGGGGTCAGAGGGGTGGACCTCTGGGAGGCCTTACCCTACAGCTCATCTCTGTTCCCTAGGATGTCTATTCCAAGCGCTTTGTCCCTGTGGCCTGCATCTCCCGCGTGGCTGCCATCGGGGACCAGAAGTTTGAAGTGATCACAAACAACCGGACTTTTGCCTTCCGGGCAGAGAGTGATGGTGGGGAATGTCAGGAGGGGAGGATTGTGGAGGGAAGAGAAGATGGCAGTATGGCCAGATAATAGGGACAGGAACCAGGGTGCATCTGCCCTTCCCCTCCCCACCAAACCCAGTGCAGAGTTGTAGGCATGTCAGGTGGAAGAGAGAAGGGGACAGGCTCTATGTTTGAGATATTCCCTAAGTCCTCAGAGGGGAAATAGGCTAAGAGACTTGCAGTCGCACAGTTGGGATTGGAGCCTGAACCTAGCTAAGTTGGGGAACTCAGAGAGATAGGTGGGCTAGTCTGGGTGGGCTTGCTGGTAGAAGTGTTACTCAAGAAGCCTAGGGCCAGGGGACTCTGAGGGACTCCTGGTCAGTCCTGGCTTGGGCTCACTCCCTTTCTTTTGCCTGCAGCCGAGCGGAAGGAGTGGATGCAAGCCCTGCAGCAGGCTGTGGCTGAGCAGCGTGCCCAGGCCCGGCTGTCTAGTGCCTATCTGTTGGGAGCTCGAGGCCCAGAGCCACCCGACTGCTCTGGCAGCCTAGAGCTACGTGGCTTTAAGAATAGGCTGTATGTGGCTGTGGTTGGGGACAAAGTGCAGCTCTACAAGAATCTGGAGGTGTGAAGGGGTCCACCAAGCCATTGAACCTCTGCCCTCTGCCCCGTTATTGACCTGGTCCCTCATCCCCACCCCATCTCATCTCTCAGCACCCCGTCATGCCGCCTTGGTCTCCCAGCCCCACCCTGGGCCCACCTGGACCTTGGATCCCTTTTCCCTTTTCCCCTAAGCCTAGCCCCTTGATGGCCCCTACGTCTCATCCTGAGCTGTGACCCATCTCCTGCCTAGTCCTTGAACATTGCCACCTGGTTCCCACCCTGGCTTCTGTGCCCCCTACCATTGCCTGCCTAGCCTCTGTACCCAGGCCCATTTGCTCATGCTCAGATTCCTAAGCCCTCCCTAGTCTCCTTCCTAGGTACTTTCTAATCCCTAAGGTACCACCCAAACCCCCCAGCCTTGAACCCTGTCCTCCAAGCCTCACTCTTACCTCTCTCACCCGTTCACACCAACCTGCCAGGAATACCACCTGGGCATTGGCATCACCTTCATCGACATGAGCGTGGGCAATGTGAAGGAAGCAGACCGGCGCAGCTTTGACCTCACCACACCCTACCGCATCTTCAGGTGAGTCCCATCCTACACATACCCCTGCATCCTCTCCTCTCACATTTCTTTCTTACATAGTGTGGGAGTTGCTCCTTTGCCTTCTGGGATGGAGTTCTCTCTTCCCAGCTTACTAACCGTCTGGTCCTCTACGCTCACAGACACCTGCTGTGATCTTCCATTTTAAGAAGTCCCACTCTCCACCCCACCTTCCTCTGGCCATCACCATCCCCCCTTTCCCACCCCACTTATAAAATCATCCATACCAGCTTTCTGCACTGCCTGCTCATCCTACTGCTCTCACCAGCCTGCTCTGACCCCCTCAGAAGTGTCCTTGTCTGTCCTTAACACTCCTTTGTTATCAAGGGCTGCTCTTCACTGCTGGCCTTGTGGGGCCTGGCCTGGATGCACCTCCCTGAGCTTCCAAGACTCTATCCTCTTGGCAGCCTCTGATCTCAGCTGTCTCTCATGAGTGTCTGTCTCTGACCTCTACCCTCTCTCTGGTAGGCCTTGTCCATTGCCAGGCCTTCAGCTGCTACCTCTGGGGCATATGCAGTGCTTGAATTCAAATCTTGGGTCTACCACTGATCATCTAGGTGACCTGGACAAATCACTTGGCATCTGTGTGCCTCAGTGTCCTCCTCTCTGAAGTAGGAACATGGTAGTCTTTGTAAAGCTGTTGCCTGACAGTGCGTAGTAAGTGCTCAATAAACGCTACCATCACCACCATCATCAGCATTTAAGGACCCCCAGCCCAGATCTCTGTCTGGATTTTTCTTCTGAGCTCAACACTTGGCATGTCTAACAACTTCCTGGGCACCTTTCAACTTCCTCCCAACTCACTGTTCCTCCCAGGCCCCCATTCCACCATGGGGGTCATTGCCTCTCCTACTTAGCCCTGTACAAATCCACCACCACCCTTGTCTTCCCTCCATCCCATCTCTCACCTCTGTATGTTTCCATCCTCCTGCCCCTGTACCATTTTGGCTTAGGCTTGTGGGCTGTCTGGCCCTGGGTGTCTGCTTCTTTGGCTGCTTGTCTGAGGCCCTTCATTCTGTCCCTTGTGACTGCCACCCTGCCCCTTTGTACATTCTGTTCCCTCTGTCCAGAACTCCCTTCCACCCTTTCACCTGGTAAGTTCTCCTCACCTGCCAAGCCTTAGCACAGGCATCATTTCTTCCCAGCAGCCTTCTCTCCTCCCTGGGCTGGCTCAGAGTTCTTTGGGCTCAGAGTTCCTGAGAACCCATATAAGCTCAGTGTTTTGCTGTCCTTGCCCTTGTCTGTGCTGACCTTCCCACCAGCACCTGGTTGCCTCCCTCTTCTGACCATGAGCTCCTAATGCCTTGTTTCCGCTCCCCACTTCATGCTTGTACTGCCTGCAAATCCCTCCAAGCCTTTTCCCACCAGCCCCTTTCCCCCCACTTCTGTGTCCCCAGTTTCTCGGCCGAATCGGAACTAGAGAAGGAGCAGTGGCTGGAGGCCATGCAGGGAGCCATTGCTGAGGCCCTGTCCACCTCGGAGGTGGCCGAGCGCATCTGGGCTGCAGCCCCCAACAGGTTCTGTGCCGACTGCAGGGCTGCCCAGCCTGACTGGGCTTCCATCAACCTCTGCCTCGTCATCTGCAAGCGCTGTGCAGGTGTGTGTGGGGGCAGGGCCTCAGACAGGAGAAATGGCAGCAAGACAGGGCTGGTGTGTTAGGAGGTCAGGTGGCCTGTCTGGTGGGAGGAGCTGGAGTGAAGATGGTAGTCAGAAGAGCCACTGTTTATGAAGTTCCTTCTGTATGCCAAGCTTTCCCACTGTGATTAGCCTGCAGTCCTTATACAACATTGCAAGGCAGGGATTTGACTTCCCATATCATGGGTAGGGAAACTGAGGCACAAAGAGGGAAAGTGGCTTCTCGGAGTCACATGGCAAACATATGAGTCTGTTTCAGTCCAGACCTGTTGAGGTGCAGTGCCCCTGCCACATCAGAAGAGGAGGGGAGGGAAGGTGGAAGGGGCTGCGTGCAGAGGAAGAGCTGGTGTTTTATCTTGGAGGGATGAGAGGCAGGAGTGGGCTTTCAACAGAGGAGAGATGAAGTCAGATTTGAGGTCAGACTCTAGCTGGTAGGTGGAAGCCGAATTGTAGGAGGTGGATTGGAAACCAGCCAGGAGGCCAATGAAGGATCCAGGAGAGAGGAGGAAGAGGAGACGTAGCCCAGGGAAGGGATAAAGAGCATTCAAGAGATGTTCAAGATCTACAGTGTAAAGGTCTCAGTGACAGACCAGATGAGGAGGGTAAGAAAGAAAGGGTGGAGCCAAGATCCGTTTTTCTGTTCGACCAACATTTACTGAGGGTTTACTGTGTGTCAGACACTGCTAGGTGCTGGGAGTCCATCCCTCCTGGGAGCTGACAGTGCCCAGGTGGTGGCTTTGGGTGGTTGAAAGTACCCCCTCTGAGGTGGGGACTCAGAGAAAACAGGTCAAGGGAAGTTGCTGCGCTCAGTGAAGTAGCCTGAGGCCTGTGGGACAGTGAGGGCAAGTGTCCGGAGTCCTTGTGCCCTGCAGTCTGTGTGAAGGAATGTGATGACTTGGAGGCCAGATTGGGAGCATTGGTTCATGGAGGGAGGATAAGGAGGAGGTAGGGGGATGGGGGTGCACCAGTAGGAGGTTGGAGAAGGAGTGAGGCTGAGGCTCTTGTTGTGCCCCCAGCCCTCCTCCCCACTCCAGGGGTCTCCTGTGGGACCTCTAGTTAAGTGAAGCTTCATTCCCTCCAGCCCCAACTCCCCATCTCCCCTTCCCTTTCCTTAAGTACCCACTGTGCCCTAAACCATACAGGCAAGGTTCCTACTTCCATGGAGCTTACACTCTAGTGGGGAACGACAGAAAATGCTTATATGAACCAAGAAAGTATTGGGTAATACAAGTGCTGGCAGAAAATATGCTGTTAGTCAGGGAAGCCCTCTCTGAGAAGTAACATGTGAATGACAGGGAGCCAGTCCTGCAGAAGTGGAGAAAGAGCCAGCCCAGTGAGTGCAGAGGCTGAGTGCAGAGGCTCTGAGGCAGGAATGAGGGTGGGCTGTTTGAAGGAGAGTGTGGCTGATGGCGGTGGGTGCTAGGAGTGGTAGCTAGAGATGAGGTCAGAAAGGAAGGCAGGTAAGGAATTGATCTAAATCTGAGGAGCCACAGGGAAGGTTAAAACATGGATTTGAAGTGAGGGGACTTGCATTTTAGAGATCAGGCTGATGCCTGTGTGAGAGTGGCCTACAGGGAGCCAAGCTGGGCTGTAAGGAGCTAGGTAGGGGCTACTGCTGCCCAGTCAGGTGCAGTGTTGACTGGGCTCAGTCCTTGGAGCAGAGGTGCATGGCTGGATTCTGCAACAGCAGTACAAAAGGTAGAGCTGCAGAAGTGCCTCTCCCTCTGTCCCTGGATGAACTCGGGGGGTGAGTGAGTACCATGTGGAAGGGAAGGCTCAGGAAGACCCCAAGTCTGGCCCTCTCCTGCAGGGGAGCACCGTGGCCTGGGTGCTGGCATCTCCAAGGTGCGGAGCCTAAAGATGGACAGGAAGGTGTGGACAGAACCACTCATTGAGGTGAGGTGACCCTGGTTGCCTCCTGTATCTGGGGTCTGCTCCACTCAACTGCTTCGTGAGTCTCCCAAGCCTCCTGCCCCATTCCATAGCCCCCTGGAGCTAGAAGAGACTTGGGATTATCTAGTGTGTGAGGATTTTGACAAGGCTGATTTTTGGCAAAGTCAGCAAACCATGGGCTGCAAGTTAAGCCTTTTTAAAGGCTTCTTTTAAAAAAAAATAAAAAGAAAGTACAACAGAGACAACAGAGACTGTCCTAAAAAAGCAAAACCAAACCCATTGCCATCGAGTAGATTCTGACTCATAGAGACCCTCATTCTGTTTCCAAACCTACAAATCTTTACTGAAGTAAATTGATTACCTTATTTCCTCCCATGGAGCAGCTGGTGGGTTTGAACCTCTGACCTTCTGGTTAACAGCCAAATGCCTTATCCACTGCACCACCAGAGCTCCTTGTATGTGTTCTACAAAGCCTAAAATATTTACTGTTTGACCCTTTATGCCAAGAATTTGCTTATTCCTGATCTAGTCCAATTTTAATCCCATTGTACAGATGTGGAAACTGAGGCCCTGGATAGGGCTGTAATCTACCTGAGATTATCCAGCAAATCTGTATTGACCACCAAGTCCTGTCCCTTTCTGTCCCACTGCCTGGCTGACCCAGGGCCTTCTCCCCTTCCTTGCATACCTCTCAGGGCTTCTTACCCTTCATCTCATGTATACTCAGAAGTGGTTTTGAGTATGCAATTTTAGAGTGCATACATATTTGTACATCTGTGCCTGGGTATTTGGGGTTCCCAGGTACTACTATGTGTGGGAGCTAGAAGAACATGCAACAAGAGGCTAGGCCCAGGGACCTACCAGAGCATTCTTGACAACCCCATCAGGGTAAGGTTTACTTTGCAGGCCCTCAGTCTGCTTAGCAAGTAAGTGCTAGAGCATTTGCATATGATAATTAATTGACCTTCAGAACAAGCTTGTGAGTTATAGATTAGAATCCCCAGTTTACAGATGAGGACATTGAGGCCCAGGGAGAGAAACTAACTTGCCCACAGAGTGAATCAGTAAGTAAGAATATACCCACCGTACCCCACCCCAAGGAGACAGCAAGACTGTTCCCTCTTTGTTCTCTGCTGTTACCCCCAGCATGCTACACAGGGCCTGACAAAGGGACAAGATGGGGAGGAGACAGGAAATGGCTGTGGAATGAATGATCAGCACAGTGAAAGAATGAATAAGCCAATTCCCTGCGTGCTGGACCCCTGGGCTCCAGAATCTGCCCCTACCCCTTTCAGAGAGCAATGTCAGAGACAGGAGATGTTTCCAGATTCCATGGCTGCCCCATTGACTGACAAGATAGGACATCCCCCACCCAGCCATGATAGCCTCAGGAATGCAGAGTTCCAGATGCAAGACTGGGTGGGGCAACAGCAAGACCCCCTAACCAGGCACCAGGCCTGGGGGGGGGGGTCTACCTGTCAATGTCTGCGTCTTGTCTTGTCACTGAGCTGAAGCACTGGGCTTAGAGCCCAGGACTGGTGGGAGGAGCACCCAGGGCCACACCAGGCCGGACTGCTCCTCAGTTATCCCATTGGGGAAGTAGACAGATGACCTGGCTCTTCCAGTCCCTTACCTGACCACCTCAGAAATCAAGATTTTGCCTGGCTTGGGCCCTTGGCCGTATGCTGCCCCTTCTAACCTTTTGCCCACTCCATAGCTCTTCTTACAGCTGGGCAATGGTGCTGGGAACCGCTTCTGGGCAGCCAATGTGCCCCCGAGTGAGGCCCTACAGCCCAGCAGCAGCCCTGGTGCCCGGCGGTGCCACTTGAAGGCCAAGTATTGTGAGGGCAAGTACCGCCGCTACCACCCGCTCTTTGGCAACCAGGAGGAGCTGGACAAGGTCAGGGCACTGCACCATTGGGGCCCCTGAGACAGCCCCCTGTGTCCCTACATTATCACAGCTCTGTGAGACCACTGCCTGGGACCTCCTTTCTCCCTTCCCACCCTGTTCCTCACCATCTCAGCACATCTCTTCAATCAGCCCAGATTGGTGAACTGGCATATGGGGAAACTGAGGCTCAGAGGGCAGAGGGTTGCTGCCCAAGCCACATAGAGAATTAGGGCAAAGCAGGGAGGAGCCAGGCCTGGCCCTTGGGCCAAGGCCACATCCCTAGAATCTGTCTGCCTCCTTCCACACCCCTCCCCTCCCCAACCCTTCCCATCCCTCCCCATCCTTCCTGATTCCTCTGTCTCCTGCACCCTGTCCTGCTTCTTCTGAGTCCTGCCAAAAGGAGTGAACTCAATGGGGATGCTATTTCCTGTCAGGCTCATGAAAAACAGCTGGGCTGCTCTGACCCACCCCTACCCTATTCCCCCTCAATATGAGGCCCTAAATGGGCTCCAGGCCCTGACAGGCTGGGAGCCAAGCCTTGTGTCCTGATCTGACTGGACCTGTGCAGGAGGCACTCTGCTCTGAGGCAGGGGAATGCCACTTGTGACCTCTGGTTTGCCTTCAGCCCCGCCCCCAAGCAACTCCACCCAGGCAGGCTCCTTCCAGCTAGAAACCCAGTGGGGAGTCAGGCCTCCACCTCCCAGGACCCAGGCGTCCAGCCCCCAGCCCAGCCCAGTCTAGCCCGACAGCTAGAAGTGGCGGTGGCTCCTATTGGTTGAGAGGGCTGGGCAGGCGGTGAGGAATTCAAATGTGGGAGGAATTAACTACAAAGCACACCCACCCCCTCCTTGCCCTTCCACAAGGCAGAAGGAGTTTGAGGTCCTTTAGAGAACAGGCTGGGCAGCTCTTTGGGAGCCACCAGCAGGGGTGAGGCCTGGGCAGCTGGGACCCCCACCACTGCTACCCTCCGTCTCCTTGGCCCTTCCCTTCCTCCTCCTTGCCCTCTTTCTTTCTTTCTCCCAGTTCTGTTTCATCATGAGGATAGGCCCCCTCAGACCTGGGTGCCCTCTTCTTTTTCCTTCCTCTCCTCCCCCATACCCCCATTCCCTGCTGGCCCATCACTCTCAACTTGGGCTGACCCTCCCTCCCCCCCCTTCCCCTCCTCCCAGGCCCTGTGTGCTGCAGTTACCACCACAGACCTGGCTGAAACTCAGGCACTCCTGGGCTGTGGGGCAGGGGTCAGCTGCTTCTCAGGCGATCCTGAGGCCCCCACGCCCCTGGCTCTCGCCGAGCAGGCGGGGCAGACACTGCAGATGGAATTCCTTCGGAATAACCGGAGCACAGGTGAGTGGCCAGTGGGACTGTCCACTGCAGGGAAGGGGGCACCCTGATGCCAGGGTCTAGCGCTTTGGAGGGGAGGCAGGTGGGAGTCAGCTAGGACTTGATTTACTTACCGTTCCAAAGCTGGGATTGCAGCTCCATGAGGGTCCCCGGTGCAGTGGTGTGTGCGTTTGTGGGTGCTTTTGAGGTTGCATGTCAGTGGAAATTTGTGCATCTCTTCATATGTGTGTCTCTGTGCATTTGTTGTCCCTTCCTGACCAGCAGTGTGGGCCACTCTGGGTGATGTCCATGTGCCAGCGTTTGTGCGTCTCTGAGCTCCTGTGGATCTGTTTCCTTGCAGCTGGGGATATGGAGGGCTTTGGCATTTGTGCATATGCAGAGTGTGTCTGTGAAGCTGTGTGGGGTGGTGGTGTATTTCCCTGTGTTTGAGGAGACCCATCACAGCAGCCCTGTCCATTGTTCTGCCCTGGGTGGAGCTCAGTCATAGACTGAGGTGCAGTCCCATTTGGCTCCCACTTTCAGGGCAGGTGAGGAGGGCTTGAGGGGAGTAAGTGGTGTTGCTCACAGCCAGGCCTAGCCTCTAGGGCCATATCCCAGGACTAAGGGTGGAGCTCAGTGGCTGGGGCTCTGGGCTTGGGGCCATGGGTGGGTGGGGCGCACTGGTTGGAGAGAGCCCAGGTATCTAGAGAGGCACAAGAGACCACCCAGCTGGCTAGGGCTTGGGAGGGTGGAATCCCATCATTGCTGATCACTGCGAGTGGGGCTGGAGCCAGGTGGCTGCTCCCTTGAGCTTCACACCGCCTGGAATGAGTTTCTGTCCAGAGATCATTATTAAGTTTGCCCAAGGCCCCCCTCATCCAAGTGTGCCAGCCCTGTACCTCTAACTGGGAGAGTGGGGTGGGCTGAGGAGTCAGAGAGGATGCCTAGAAGAGGAAGTATTAGGGTTGGGCCATGGGGACAGGGTGGAATTTCCACAGTTGGGGAAAGGTGGAGAAATGGCAGACCCCTGGAGGTGGGAATGAGTACCTGAGGGTACTGGTCAGAGAGCTGGGGCTGGGGACTTGAAAGGAAGCCTGGATGCCCAGCCTGGGTGGGAGTGAGGTGGGGACACCCTTGGTTGGCAAGCATGACCAGCCACTTCCTCCTTCCCCTGCGAAGAGGTACCTCGGCTAGACTCAATGAAGCCTCTGGAGAAGCACTACTCAGTTGTCCTGCCTACTGTAAGCCACAGCGGCTTCCTCTACAAGACTGCTTCTGCTGGCAAGCCACTGCAGGATCGCCGTGCCCGGGAAGGTAGGTGCTGGCCAGACCCCACCCTGACCCGTAACATCTGCCATGGCTACAGGGCCAGGGAAGCCAGGGCCACCCAGGCTGGTGGACCATGAGAATGCCAGGTGAACTCTGGCAGAGTTGCCTTGGAGGGCTTCCTGGATATGGTCTCTGGGGTACAGTAGGTGCTCAATAAATGATTGGGGATGGGGATAGGGCCAAGGCGCTGCAGAGCAGGTCCCTGCTAGTGTTCCCTGTAGACTAAAGATTTTATCAAGCCCCTGTTGGATGTGAACCCTGTGCTGGGCATCTGGTATTAGGGGCCTGTAGATGGTGTTAAGTTTGAAGACTAACCTTAAAGCTCTATGCTGCTACCTCTGATTTCAGCCCTCCAGTTGCTCCCTCACCCTGGATAGAATCCAAAGAATCCTACCACACGAACTGCAAAGCTCCCAACCCACCCCATTGTCTCTGACATGTCTACCCTCACTCACTCTGTTCCACCTCTTCTGGCCTCCTTGCTACTTCTTAGATGTGCCATAGTCACTCCCACCAAGGGCCTGTGCATTTGCTGTTCCATCTGCCCCAATGTTTTTCCCCAAATAACTGTCCCTCACTTCAATCAGGTCTCTAGTTCAATGCCACTTCCTAATAGACATCACCCCTGACCACCTTATCCAAAACAACACCCCATCACCTTCTCCCCTTACCCTACTTTTTCTTCACACCATTTATCTGACATTAATTTGTCTGTGGATATCCATTGAGCCAGTGTACCCCATTGGAACATGAGCTCCTCTTGACCACCACTGTAGTCCTGGCATCTAGAACAGTGCCTAGCCCACAGTGGGCACTTGAGAAATGTCTACAGAATGAGGTCTGTAGAGCTGGCATTCCTGGAGGGAGCCCAGCTTTAGGGACAGGCTTGGGGACACACTGCCATCAGAGGGGCAGTGCTATACCTTCATAGACAGGATGAGAGACCGTGTCAGCCCTGGGAATATTGTTGGGATCATTCCCATTGCCTCCCTCAGCACCTGCCAGATGAAGCCCTCCAACTACAAGAAGGAATTCCTTGGTATTCTGTGTTCTCACTACCTTATTGCCCCTCGGACACTGCCCCTGGTTTACCTCCCTCTGTCATTTATGTAACTGAGTCATGCTTTTTGCCTTGGGTGCCAGGAAGCTCTGAGCCAGTGTGAAGCTTAATGCCATGAACTGTACAAGTCTACATGGCCTTGACATTCTTTTCTTTTCTTGGTCTAAATTGCCATTTGTTTTATGAGCTCTTAGAGCCATTATGGGAAGAAGCAGGGTATAGAGCCACAGGTGTTATGCCAGAGGTGGGAGGGGCACAGAGTGGGCCAGGTAGGTCAGTGGGGGGATGGGGCATGGAAGGCTTTCTATGGCATTTGGGCTGGCTTTGAAGGATGAGTAGAACACAAACAAAAGATGTGGGTTGAGGGAACAGGGTCAACAAAAGCTGGGAGAGCGGGGTATGCCCAGGAGTGGTCAGAGAGGGCTGAAGGGGTGGGTGAGGCAGACCCATGCTGGGCCATGGGTCCAGGCTGAGGGCCATAGACTTTGTCCTGAAGACAAAGGAGAGCCATGGAAGGGCTTGGAATGGAGAAATGGAGTCTTACTTTAGCTTGATCCCTCTTGAATCTTGGAGAGGTGATGCTGGAGGCTGAGAAACCAATGAGGAGGCTGCTGCAGAAGTCCAGGAGAGGGGATGCTGTGTGGGCTGGGTTACCGCAGTGGGCTGGAGAGAGGAGGATGGATTTGGGGGAAGCTTGTGAGTTGGAATGAAGAGGCCATGGATCGGGTGGGATGTGGGGGATCAGAGGGGATGCAGAGGTGATTTTCAAGTGAGGGTAGAAGCTAGGCTTCAGCATGGCTTCCCTGCTCAACTTCTCCCCAGAGTTCAGCCGACGCTGGTGTGTCCTTAGCGACGGGGTCCTGAGCTACTACGAGAATGAGCGGGCAGTGACACCCAATGGGGAGATTCGGACCAATGAGATCGTGTGCCTGGCAGTGCCCTCTCCCAATACTCACGGGTGAGCACCTCTGGTAGAATCACAGACTCTTATCAGTGGCATAGTGCCTAAGGCATTTGACTGCTAACCAGAAGGCTAGCAGTTCAAACCCACCAGCCACTCCTTGGAAGGAAAGTTGGGCAATCTACTTCTGTGAAGATACTGCCTTGGAGACCCAAGGAGGGGTCACTATGAGTTGGATCCAACTCCACAGCAGTGGTTGCATTTGTTTTTGTTCTGTCACTGAAAGAGCCACATCTCCACGGAGGAGATAGACCCAGGGAGGGGCAGGACATCCCCAGGGTCACAAAACAAGCTAGAGCTATACAAGGGCCGAACCAGGCCCCAGCCCAGAACTTTCCCACCACCTCTTAGGCAATCAAGGGAAGGGTGGGAATGAGGGTAGTATAGAGGGGGTGGAAAAGGGCAGTAGTGGGGATGGGGGTTAGCTGGGGCAGGTAGAGTTGGCCTAAGTTCTAGCCTTGTATCTACAGCTTTGAGTACGCCTTTGAGGTGTACACAGAAGGAGAGCGGCTGTACCTCTTTGGGCTGGAGAGTACAGAGCTGGCTCGTGAGTGGGTCAAGTGCATTGCCAAGGTAGGTCTTGGTTAGTAGGGTTGGGTGTAGGGGAAACCTGAAAAGGTCTAGGGTGAGATCTTATGACAGGCACGGGGCAGGGCAGATCCCATATTTTTCAGATATCTCATCTGATAGAGCAGAGAGGCTCGACTGAGGGCAGTAGACACAGGTGGGCTTCTTGGTCCAAGGGCCTGACATAATCTGCAGCTTCCTGGAGCAAGGGGAAGGAAAGGTTAGGAGACCTAGCTCAGCTCTGGGAAGAAGGACTGTAGCCCTTAAACCCCTTGGGTGCTCAATAAATGTTTAATAATGAATGAGGGTCAGAGCCATCTTAGGATGGAAAATACTGCCTCCACAGGGAATGAGATCCTCGCCCCTGGAGGTGTGCACGCAGAGGTTAGAGGGAAGAGGCAGAGAGGCTGCAGAGGAGAGCTCTGCACTGGGGACTAGACCCGGGTGCTCTGAGAATCCTCGTTTATTGTTGAACCTCTGAGGATCAGTCTTTAGAGCCCTGAGGATTTAGATGAGCCAGTCTTGGCTCCAGCTCCTCAGTAGCTCCCAGGTTGGTGGGCAAGACAGATGAGGTCCAAACAGCAACAACAACGTGCTTGGCGCTACAACAAAGGGCAAGAATATTTTGGGGCTGTGGCAGTCCAGACAGTGGGCATTCCTGATGGCATCTGGGAAGGCTTTCTAGAGGAGGACACATCTGAGAGGTGTGGAGGAAGGAGTAGAGCTCTCACCAGGTGGGAGTGGGGCAGTCACCCACAAGCCAAGGAGCTGGAAGATCCTGGGCAGGCAGTGGTGTTGGCTGACCATTCTCCTCTGACCCTTTTTCCTTCCCCGGTCCTACCCCCAGGCATTTGTCCCTCCCCTGGCTGAGGAGCTGCTGGGCCGGGATTTTGACCGGCTTGGACGCCTACCCTACAAAGCTGGCCTGAGCCTACAGCGGACCCAGGAGGGCTGGTTCTCCCTCACTGGCTCTGAGCTCCATGCCATCTTCCCAGAGGGGCCCTGTGAGGAGCCGCTGCAGCTGCGGAAACTTCAGGAGCTTTGTGCGTGGACCCAGACCCAAGCCCCTAACCTTCAGGGAGCCCCTCCCTGGATGTCTGAACTCTGCCCCAGCATGGCCAGAAGGACCCAGCCTACCCTTTCATGCTCTCTCTTGCCAGTTGGGTGCACCTTAGTGCTCCCATATGCTAGTGGGTGGGTCCCAGGGGTATGTCCCAGAGCCTGGGGAAGAAGCAGGTTGGGGACCATGAACAAGGTCTGGGCCTCACTCTGATTGGCTCCTCCACAGCCATCCAAGGGGACAGTGACAACCAGGTGCTGGTGCTGGTGGAGCGAAGGAGGTGAGCCATGGCCTCCCCAAGGGGCTCTGAGAAGCTGGAGGCAGCCTGACAGGACTGGGCAGGGTTGGAGTAGGCGCACGGTGATTGATTATTCCTGGCCTAGGACACTGTACATTCACGGGGAACGAAGGTTGGACTTCACGGGCTGGCTGGGGGCCATCCAGAAAGCAGCGGCCAGTTCGGGGGACACGCTGTCGGAACAGCAGCTTGGCGACTCGGACATCCCAGTGATCATTTACCGCTGTGTGGATTACATCACACAGTGTGGTGAGCTTGGTCCCAACCGTGATTGCCCTGCCCTCAAGACAGACTCCGCCTCTCCCCGGGAGACCTTTACTCTTCTCTCTAGAGGCCATGCCTGTAGCTTCCTGTGATCCTTCTGAAAGCAGCTGCATGGCCCCACCCCACAATGCAGTGTCCTAGGCCCAGGCCCATACTTTGGTCCCACCTCCAAGCTCATCCCCGCCCTTCCCAGGCCTAACTTCTGAGGGCATTTACCGCAAATGTGGGCAGACTTCGAAGACCCAGAGGCTTCTGGAAAGCCTGCGGCAGGACGCACGCTCTGTGCACCTCAAGGAGGGCGAGCAGCACGTGGATGACGTCTCCTCAGCACTCAAGCGCTTCCTGCGGGACCTGCCAGATGGGCTCTTTACTCGTGCCCACCGCCTAGCCTGGCTAGAAGCCTCAGGTCGGTCTTGCCTGAACCCCTACCAGTGTTGCTGACTTGTAATCCACGCAGACTTCAGAATTCTCTCCTCCCCATCATGTCCTTGGACTAGACACTCCCCAGCAAATAGGTACCGGTCCCCTCCTCCCATACTCTGCTTCTCTCTCTATTGTCACTCCACATAGAGCCAGGGTCCCCAGGTAGAGAATCCCTAATCTTGCTGTATGTAGCCTGATGTGACTTAGAGGATGGCAGGGGTGCTGTCACTGAGCATGGGAGGCAGAGCAGCCAGAAGAGTGGGACAGGAGAGATGGTTACAGTGGGGTTTCTGATCTAACCTCTCTCCCCTAACCCAGAGATCGAGGATGAGGAGGAGAAGGTCTCTAGGTACCAAAAGCTTCTTGCACAGCTACCCCCAGTCAACCGTGCTACTGTGAAGGCCCTTATCAGCCATCTGTACTGGTGAGGAGCAATATCATTGCAAGGCTCTGGGGGGATGGGTGGAGAAGAGTCTTCAACTCCCAACCTGGCTGGCTGCCCTCCCTCTCCTGGGAATCAGGTAGGCCTTGAGACTGAGTGTGGACTTATGGTCTACCCTGGTCTTGAATTCTTTCTCTGGTAGCTTACTTCCTGCAGGGTGGGAAAATAAAAGAGGTTCCATTTTGGGGCTGGGGTACCTGATATATCTCCCAACTTCCCTGTCCTACTTCTTGCCAGAACTCAAGGCAAGACTAGAAAGACTGCCACTCTACTCCAATTAGTGTTCCACTCTGATTAGGACCTTCCCTAGCCTCACTCCAGTGGCCAGTCTTGAACCTATTAGGAGCTGGGAAGGTGAGGTGGGGAAGTTCTTGGCCAGACTCCTCAAAGCCTCCTTCTCCCTTGTCCAGTGTCCAGTGCTTCTCAGACACAAACCAGATGAACATACACAACCTGGCTATTGTGTTTGGGCCCACACTCTTCCAGACAGATGGACAGGACTACAAGGCTGGCCGTGTGGTAGAAGACCTCATTGGCCACTATGTGGTGGTGTTCAGTGTGAGTCCCCAGCCAGGGGCAGGAGAGGGCAGGGCTGAGGTTCCAAGGCATCAGTGACCATCCATCCCTGTCCTTCTTCCCTTCCCAGGTAGATGAGGAGGAGCTGAGAAAGCAACGGGAGGAAATCACTGCCATTGTGAAGATGCGTGTGGCTGGCGCTGCCAGTGGAACCCAGGTGAAGCACGAGGCCTAGGGGTGGGGTGCTTCGGCACTGCTCCCAGGGCATCCAGCTGAGCCCTGTCTCCCCACAGCACGCTGGTGACTTCATCTGCACTGTGTATCTGGAGGAGAAGGCAGCAGAGGCAGAGCAACATATCAAGGTAGGGACCAGGGACCTGGTAGCCAAGGGTCTAGAAGGGTCAGGCTAGGATAGGTGTAAGTGCAGATGGCTGGGATAGCAGGGCTTCCATCCCAAGTCTTGGGTTGGGGACTATTCTTTTCCCCGCCTTCTCTACAACTGATCAGGACCACTGAGAGATGCCTCAGAACTCCAGGGAACCCCGAGGGGAGTAGGCTTAGGCCCTGGATCACACAAGGTTATAGCAGAGCTGGAGGCTGATCTCCCCGTTCCTTGGTCTCTGCAGATTCCAGCATCTATGACAGCTGAGGAACTCACCCTGGAAATCCTGGACCGCAGGAATGTGGGGATCAGGGAGAAGGACTATTGGACCTGCTTTGAGGTCAATGAGAGGGAAGAGGCAGGTGAGTGACCAGTGGGCTTGGTGCAGGACTGGTTGGTCTGTTCTCCCCTACGTTCACTGGTGGTGCAGAGGGGAGTATGATGATTGTTACCATACTAACAAAGGCTGTGATCTTGGTGATGGTGTGCTGGCAGGCTTTGAGAGTGATGTCTGTGATGTGGGTGATGGGAAGGACAGTAAAGGGGGTAGGTGGTGTTAGCTTTGAAGATGTTTCTCAGGTGACAATAAGAATGGTATTTCTTACATGGAAGATGGTGCTGAATTTGGTAATAGAGTTGCAAGGGACACCAGTGTTGGTGATGAGCAGGGTAGTGGGTAGTGATGAGTGTACAAGAAGAGTAGGATGGTGATGGTAGATGGTGGGTAAGGGTGGCTATGATGGTGCTGTGAACTGGCCTTCACAGTAGTGAAGGTTGGGGGTGATTGCAAATGCATTTTATGGTAAAGCTTGTTCTTGATGATGGTGGAGAATGAGGGTGTATCTGTTCATTTGTTTGACCATTATGTGTTGAGTGCCAAGCACTCTCATGGGGCTTATAGGCTGATGTGACATAGAGATGTTAATCCAGATCACACCAATAAGCATATAGCTACAGCTGTTAACTGCTATGAAGGAAAGGTCTATGGTAGCACCAGAGTGTGTAATAGGGTCTGACTTCAGATTCCCTGAGGTGGGATGCAAAGGAAGAATTGGGGTTACTGAGTGAAGGAAGGGGGTAAGCGCTCCCAGGTACTGGAAACAGTGTGAGCAAAAGCCCTGCAGTAGATATGGATACAGCTTGCAGGGAGCTTAAACCAAAGGCAGAGAGGAGGTTGGAGCTGGAGATAGAGGCAGAGACTGGCCATGCAGGGCCTAACAACAATGCAAGACTATTGGAAGGTCATAACAGGGAAGTAATTGGGATTTTGCAAAGACCACTACTTGCTGCTGGGTGGAAGGATGTGGAGAAGATGGGTGAGAGTGCATGGTCTAAGGAGAAGATAGTAACTTGGACCAGAGTAGTAGTTGTAGAGATAGACAGAAGCTCAAGATTTGAGATGCAGAGAGTTAGAGGAAGGAGGAAGTTGTTTCTAGTTTGAGCAGCCTGGTGGGTGGGATGCCTTTTATTCTGATGGGGATACCCAGGGTCATGATCATGGGCTTGGTCTTGGACATGTTGAATTTGAGCAATTTTGGTTACGGCCATGGTGTTTAAAGTCTGAAGCTCGGGCATGGGAAGGGTGGTCGTGATGCTGGTGTGTCACAGCAGTAGTGGGCAGTGGGGATGGATGGTGACAGTGGGTATGTGCGGTCTGTGTGCTGGCCCTCTTGGTGGTGTCAGGCCATGTAGCCCTGGTGACAGTGGGTCCTCTCTCCAGAGCGCCCCCTGCACTTTGCGGAGAAGGTGCTGCCAATTCTGCATGGGCTGGGCACAGATAGCTACCTGGTGGTGAAGAAGTACCAGTCCATGGAGGCCATAATGCTGTACCTGGGTAAGTGGTGTCTTCAGGGCGGAGACAGGCTGGGTGGGTCCCTCTATCCAGATGCAGGGTGGGACCTGGTGATACAGGAGCAGAAGGTACCAGGTAGGCAGGTCTCTATAGGGGCAGTTTTCTTCATTCTGCAACCCTGCCTAGGGGGTCTGGGTCTATGCATAGGGGTTGGTGTTGCCATGCTCACTCCAGTCCCCCCTGTAGCCAGCCGTGTAGGTGACACTAAGCATGGCATGATGAAGTTCCGCGAGGACCGAAGCCTCCTGGGCCTGGGCCTGCCCTCTGGTGGCTTCCACGATCGCTACTTCATCCTCAACAGCAGCTGCCTGCGGCTCTACAAGGAGATCCGGGTGAGTGGCTGTGCTTGGGTTCTGCTCTGGGCTGGGTACCTACACCCTTTCGTATGCTCAGACACCCATGCACACACATCCCCTTGGTCTGCAAGTGAAATATTTTCAAGAAACCTGCAGACCCATTGTACCACATACAACTGTCTCACCTGTGCCTGTGCCTTTTTCACTGTACCCACAAGAACATGCTACATGGTGACTACCCTGAGTTGTGGCCCAATGTGCTATCACTTCCCAGGCTATACCCCTTCTGGCCCACACTCCACGCCTACTCTGTCCACATGCCACTGTCCTTAAGACCAGATACCATCCCGGCACCTCACTCCCCACTCCCTCATCTTTGCCATAGCCTACCACTCACCACTGCACACACTATCCTGACTCTAGACTTGGGACTCTTGCTTCCATAACCCTGATCCTCTATCAAACAGAGCCAGAGGCCATGGAGCGGGGGCCCTGAGACTGTAAGTAGCTGTGGGTTGACTGCCAGCTGCCTTACACCACCTGGGGGCTAAGTGAACCGGGTGGGATCAGGTGAGACATGGCCAGGGCTCCCAGCTGTCTCCAGGCATGGATTTCTGCCCCCTTGCAAGTTGGCACTGGCCCCTACCATGGGGCCTGTGGCCTAGGCTCCTACTCATCATCTCCACCACAGTCTCAGGGTCCTTCCCCCAAGATAGGGTCCCCATATGCCATACTCTAGAATTTTCCATAGGCCTCAGCTATGGAGCTAACCGTGGAGGCTCCCAGGTTTAAGTTGGAGATCTAATCTTCATCTCCCTTCACCTTGAGAGTCACTCTTTCCAAAGTTAGAGAGTGCCAGGGCTATTGGAGTGTCTTTATTACTAATCCTACAATGTCAGGGTAGAGTTGCAGAGGCCTGTGGATACTCCTCACCTGGGGTAGGAGTCCCCGCTGGCTGCTCAGCCCTTGTTTGCCTACCCTTGGAGAGGAGAAAGGGAGCTATGGTGGCACAGTGGTTAAGGCACTGGGCTGCTAACCAAAAGGTCAGTGGCTTGAACCCACCAGCTGCTCCATGAGAGAAAGATGAGGCAGTCTGCTTCCATAAAGATTTACAGCCTTCAAAACACTAGGGTGCAGTTCTACTCTGTCCTTTAGGGTCATTATGAGTCAAAATCAACTTGATGACAGTAGGGCTTGGGGGAGGGGAACTCACCACTCTCCTCCCTGGGGACTGTCCTGTCCCTGTTGTTGTTATGTGCTGTCGAGTCAGACCCGACTCATAGCATCTCTTCCTCGGGTTGCTGAGACAGTATCACTACGGAAGTAGATTGCCCAACCTTCCTTCCGAGGAGTGGCTGGGGGGTTTGAACCACCAGCCTTCTGGTTAGCAGTCAAGTGCCTTAGGCACTATGCTACCAGAGTTGTCCCTAGAGGGATATTTCTCCTAGGAGAAAACTCCAGCTATGCCTTGGGCCAAAAAGCATAGAGGCCTCTGCAGAGATGGCAGCAGAGACCAAGACTCCGAGTCCAGTGGGCTAGCCACAACTCCTGCATCTGCCCTACCAGTGTTTGTAGCCCCTTCCTTCCCCTTATGTCTCTTGAGGACTTCTAGGCAGGCCTGGCTGCCATGGCTAGAGCAGGGCACATAAGACAAGGACCCTCATCTCCCTCTCTTTGCACATTATATCTCTGTTAATGTAGCCTGGCCTCCTGTTTACCCTTGTGAGGAGTACTTTCTGTTCTCTCTTTCTCTCCCAGTATGAATACATCTTCAGTTCTGGGCCTGGGAGCCCTGTCCACTCCTCAGTCAGTCCCCCCTTAGTTCTGGGATGTTCTCTCCTCAGCCCCTCTCTCTGGAGTATTTAGCTCCATAAAGCAGAGCAAGACCACCAGTGTGAGCAGAGCAGAGGGAAGATGACCAGGGTACCTGGAAAAGCAGCCAGGCTTAGTCCCAGGCCCTTTACATACTGGATCATATAATCCTCAGTACTGTCCTGCGACCACCACACCTGTGTCAGTTTGTCATATTGTCGTGGCTTGCATGTTGCTGTGAGGCTGGAGGCTATGCCACCAGTATTTCAAATACCAGCAGGGTCACCCATGGTAGACAGGTTTCATTGGAGCTTCCAGACTAAGACAGACTTGGGAGAAGGAAGGGAGGACCTTCTACTTCTCAAAGAATTGGCCAATGAGAACGTTATGAATAGCAATGAAACATTGTATCTGATACACTACTGAAAAACTTTATGAATAGCCCTGAAACTTTGTCTGCAGTGATGGGCTCAGATATAGCAAGGATGGGCGGTTTCATTCTGTTCTACATAGGGTCACTGTGAGTTGACGGCACCTAACAACAACACTGCCCTATGAGGAAGGGTATTAGCCCCATTTCACAAGTGAGAAAATAGGCTTTGAGTGACTTGCCCAAGGCTATCTCTAGGTGGTAGGCCAGGATTCAAGCCCAGGTTTGTTAGCACCAAAGCCCAAGCTTTGTATCGCTCAAAGTACAGGAACTCAAGGACTCAGCAGAGTGCAGCTGTTAGTGTAGGGTAAACGATGCTCTCCACACCCCAGAGTTAAGCAGTCCCTCTGGTCTGACAGAAGCCCCTGAAGAGTGCTTTGCCTGGAAAGAGTGCCTTGCCTACTGAGGCACTATTAATGCTGGTATTTCTTGATTTATGGGCAACAGGACAAAATATTTGAAATTGGGACAGTCCCAGGCAATTCAGGATACGTGGCCATCCAAGCCTCATCCTCGGGGGGCGGTGTCTTCCTTTGTTAAAGACCCTGAGACACCTGGGAAAGGTACATTAAAGTAGAGGTCCTGGAGCATCAGAGGTGAACTTCATTCTCTGCCAGGGTCCTCAGAGATGCTAGAAACATGAGCTGTTTGGTTAGAAATGAAGCTCTTGGGGACAAAAGGGGATTCAGTTTGCTCACTCACCCCTCACCCCCACGACCCTCCCTCAGACTCACCTTGACTGGAGGAAGCAGAGGTCTGGGGTTTGTTTACGCTGATTCTTAGAAGCCACAGTCTGATTTGAATTCTTCAATTCCCGCAATTCCCTCCACGCCCTGACTGCAGCCCGCATTCCTCTCACACCCACTGCCTTGTTTCCTCCACTCTGGAGTCACTTTACTCCTTGCATCTAGTTCTCCTTCCAAGCCCACAGCCTGTTTTTCATCCCGTCACAGCCTGATTCATTCCATACCTGCAGCCCAGTTTTCCCTAGTCTTGTCTTGTGGCCAGAGCCTTGGGTTTTCCAGGCCTGCAGCCTAATTTCTTTCCCAGCCTCTGTCTCCACCTCTCCATTCCCACTGCCCAGTTTCTTCCAGAGGGCAGTCTGATTTCCTCAGTGTTCTCACCCTGCTTCTGCCCTGATTGCATGGAGGTCTCTTCCTTGTTGCATTGTCCCCACTTCTTTCTTTTTAGTTAGTGCATTTTATTGAAATATAATTTATGTATAGTGGAATACACAAAACTAAAGTGACATGGGTCAGTGGTTTTTTTTTTTTTTGCAGTGTTCCGTCCCCTCTCCTCCCACCCCTGGCAACCAACAAAGAAAGTTTGCCTCCATATATAAACCTTTCCTTGACCCTCCACAACAAGGAACTAATACTATATTTGTCCTTCTGTGATTGACTTATGTCACTCAGCATAATGCCCTCCAAGTTCATCCATTTTATGCAGTGTTTTGCAGACTCTACATTATTCTTTAGTGCTATTTAGCATTCCATTATGTGTATGTACCATAGTTTGGTCATCCACTTTTCTGCTATGAATCTTAGAGATAAGTCTCTTGCCAAATACATAACTATTGACAAATATGAATTCGTTGCTGTCATTTTTGTTACGTGCTTTTACGTGGTGTCTAGTTCTTTGTCCCATATAATTTTCTATGCTGAGCTCATTTTGTTTATGAGTCGTGTTATCACTTCCTTCATTGCTGTTGTTTTAGTATTTGCTGAATATTTATGCTGGTCCTCTTTTTGATGTGAAGGTTTATCATTTTTCTTTGAGGTTACCTTGTGATTTATAGTTTTCTTCCCAAGTTTAGAGCAGTCTGTTCTATCTTGTAGTTGTCTTGACTTCCCTACCATCTAGAAGTTCTGTAACGACACAGTTTTTTCCCTCTTTTTGGTTTGTAGTTGTCCTCATTTGTCAATTGATGTCTCTGGTTCCCTATTTACAATCTTGTAGGCTTATTTACTTTGGATACTTCTATAGGTGGGTTGGTTTCTGGGTTATATCATCATGTGTGTTAATGGTCAGTTGTTGTTGGCTCTTGTTGCTTCTCTGTCCAGTGGGCTCCCTTTAGCACCTCTTGTAAGGTTGGTCTAGCTTTAACAAACTCCCTTAATTTCTGCTTATCTGGAAATGTCCTAATTTCACCATCATATTTGAGGGACAGTTTTGCTGGGTACATAATTCTTGGTTAGAATTTTTTCTTTTTCAGTGTTTTTATATATACCATCCCATTGTCTTCTCACCTGCATGGTTTCTGCTGAGAAATCTGAGCTTAGGTTGCCCCTTGTAGGTAACTTTTTGTTTTTCCCATGCTGCTCTCATGATTCTTTCTTTGTCTTTGGTTTTAGTAAGTTTGATGATGATATGTCTGGGTGATTTTCTTTTGGGGTCTATCCTGTTTGGGTTTTGTTGGACTTCCTGAGTGGATGTATTCTCATTTTTCATGATACCAGGAAAATTCTCTTCCAACAAATCTTTGACAGTTTTCTCTGTGGTTTTATTTGTCTCTTCCTGTTCTGGAATTCCGATTACATGTAGGTTATTCCTTTTGATGGTATACCACATGAACCTTAGGCTTTCTTCATTTAATTTTGATATTTTTTCTGATTGATCCCTTTCCAAAGAAGTGTTCAGGTATTTGCCTTGAGTCTCCCTAATTCTGTCTGCCATTGATTCAATCTGTCTGCTCCTTTGCCCATTCAATGTCTTATCTATTTCTGAAAATTTGGTATTAATCTTCTGGATTTCTGTGTGTAGATTTTATATCATTTCTAATTTTTCATTTTTGTCATTTTGTTCTTGTATTGTCTTTCAAAATTGTTCTAGGGTTTTCTCTGTGTTTTCCTTGATCTGTCTCTCAATTCGTTGAAGATACCTAAACATAATTCTTTTGAATTCCTTGTCAGGGAGTTCCAATGCTGCATCTTTCTCAGGGATGTGTTCTGGGTCTGTATCCTGGTCCCTTGTTTCTCCTGCTTTATCTTGCTTCTTTGTGTGGACTGTAATGCTCTGTTGTTTCTGAAGCATTGTAATATTTTTGTGTTTATATTTAATTGGTCATTGTATGTTGGAGTGACTTGCCCACGATTTTCGTTTTGTTTGTATGCTATCTATATAAGCAGGGTACTGTGCTGTGCTCCTGTATTCACTAGTTGACAGCACTTATACCCTTACCACCTGTCTCCTTTCCTGTTGTCAGCCTCTCATATGTCCCTGCCAGCCTTGGCAAACAGAGCCTATCCTTAGGTCCCTGGAATCCGAATGAGAATGCTATCACTTTAAAATCCAAAATGGTTGCCACTTGTAAAGATTCAA